>NC_069500.1:473621164-473921164 GCF_027579735.1 Bombina bombina | reverse complement strand
GGAGAAAATAAAAATGATAAAACAAAGCAGAAATCAATCCAGGACAGAAACACACAGGTCCTACGCGTTTCGGCAGAACATTGCCTTAGTCATGGACACTAATACTTAGTACATAGATCACCCTTTAAATACACCTGAGTGCACAGGTGTAGTATGCCTGGATTGGCCAATGGGACAGAAATATCAAAGTGACGTAATGGATGGGGGCAAGACTGACGATTAGAACAGAATAAATTAAAGGGATTTATAAAGCTCATAAACTTTATATTATATGTAAGCAACATATTATAGTTAGGAATAGGGGGGAATATTTTTTGGCTAGATAATGGCAATATTATGAACTTACAGGTGGGATGCAGCAAAATGATGTACAAGCATGGGAAAGCAAAATAAACAATGATCTAATCACAGAAGTAATAGTTGAATTAATCAATTACATAGCTCCACTGTGAACAGTCCTTATATTCCAAATTCAAGCATAATTCATAAATCGCTCATTCCTAGTTAGGAGCCTAGTGAGCATAATCAATTTTCAAAAAATTATATCAGAATTGGATAATAATAGTGATGCTTGTATGTTGTAATCATACCAAAACCTGACTAAAGTACATAAATATATTTAAAACACTAGCATATTCCTAACAACTAGATTCCCTATTGATCCTCAAAGAGCCTTTATTATGAGCGGGTATGGGCTAACTCATCTGTCTATATATATATATATATATATATATATATATATATATATATATATATATATATATATATATATATATATATATATATATATATATATATATATATATATATATATATATATATATATATATATATAGATAAAAAACAAATCCCGTAACTAATAGTACAGTGGAATATATCTCATATAAGTTATTTATGGTGGCACCAAAAATTAATGATGTCACCATCAATATTGAATCCATTGGGTCTTCTGGTATTCAGCTTGAAAATCCAGAAAGCCTCTTTGTAAAGTAATTTGGCTGAGCGATCTCCCCCTCTTATAGATGGACGAATGTGATCTATTACCTGCCATTTAAATGTCATGACCACTTTGTCATGAAAAAAAATAAAATGTCTGGCCAGGTTTGAGCATTCAGAGCCATTCTCAATGTTATTTAGATGTTCCCTAATCCTGGTTCTTGCCTCCCTAGAGGTGCATCCTATGTATTGTTTATTGCACTGTGTGCAATCCACCATGTAAATAACATAGGTCGAACGGCAGTTGGTATATGAATTAAGGTCATAGACCCTTTGAGTCACTGCTGACTGGAAGTTATTTGTAGATCTTGTATAGCCACAGGCTATACAGTTGCCAAAATGACATCTGTAATGCCCCTTAACTTCCAACCAACTGCTTCTGGGTAATGATGATTGACGTATTAGACTAGGGGATAGGGTATTACCCAGTGTACATCCCCTTCTTGAAACAAAGTTGCAGCCTTCTGAAGTAATGTGTCTGAAACTATCTTCAGCCGCAAGAATTGGAAGGTGCTTTTTCACTATGTTACATATGGCACTAAATTGTGCACTGTATGAGGTCACAAAAAGTGGCTTAGAAGCATCAAATTTATTCTCCTTGTCATGATGTATACCATGATCAATAAGTAATTGATTTCTATACAACCAATCGACCTCCAAAAGTGCTCTGCTCACTGTTTTCTTGTGATAGCCTCTTTCCAATAAATTCTTCATCATGGTCTGACTCTCTCTCTCAAAATCTTCAATATCCGTACAGTTACGCTTGATGCGAATAAACTGGCCCTTGGCTACCCCAAAACCCATATGTCTTGGGTGATTGCTTCTTCCATGTAGAATAGCATTGGTAGCAATGGGCTTGCAGTATAGGGTGGTTTTAATAACCCCTGCATCCTTATCCCCTATCAAAAGGAGATCCAAGTAAGGTATGCTGATGTTATCACTTGCATATGTGAATTGAAGATTCACATCATTGGTGTTGAGATATTCCACAAAATGTACTAATCTATCATGACCCCCCGTCCAAATGAACAGGAGGTCATCGATATATCTTTTGTACATTATGGTTTCAGACTTGAATGGGTTTCTATCGGCAAAAACGTGGCACAGCTCCCACCAACCCATAAAAAGGTTGGCGTATGCGGGGGCAAACTTGGCCCCCATCGCTGTGCCACGCCTTTGCAGATAGAATTTGCTGTTGAACAGAAAAAAATTATGGGTTAACAAGAACTCAATCGTCTGTAACAGAAACAGCTTGAGACTTTCACCATAATTGCTGAAATTGTCCAGCATGTATGACACGGCTTCGAGACCACTGGCATGGGGAATTGCTGAATAACGCCCCACAACATCCACTGTTAACCAGTGTGATCTCTCATCCCATTTCACTTGTTGTAAGCAATTTAGTAAGTGCTTGGTGTCTTTGATGTATGTGGGCAATTTCAACACAATGGGTTGTAATAGAGATTCCACCCATGTAGATATGTTCTCAAACATTGAACCAATTCCTGCCACAATTGGCCTTCCCTTCACCTCCTCCAAGGATTTATGTACCTTGGGGAGGTGATGGAAAATTGGAATAATAGGATTTGGGACAAATAAAAAATCTGCTGTGTTCTGGTCCAAGATGCCATTCTCTATACCATCATCAATTAATGACACCAATTCTCTCCTAAATTCATCAGTGGGATTACTCCTCAAAACCTGATACACCTCTGTATCCCCCAACTCACTCTCGCTGTAGGGCATGAGTAAAGGGATCTCACAGCTGTAATGAAAGATTCTGGAAGGCCAAACGCAAGCAGTGTTGAGAACATATAGTCCCATCTCACCCTGTCGAATGCTTTTTCAGCATCCATTGACAGGGCGAGAAGAGGGATCCCCATGTCTGCAGCTTCAGTAAAGATGTTAAGCAGACGCCTCGTATTATCTGGGCCTTGTCTCCCAGGAATGAAACCTACTTGGTCTGAGTCTACTAGATCCGGAAGCAGTCTGTTTAGTCTTGTGGCCAGGATTTTTGAATATAATTTTATGTCTACATTAATGAGGGAGATCGGTCTATAATTCTCGCAAAGAGAGGGATCCTTACCCTCTTTAGGAATGGTGATAATGGAAGCTTCAAGAAATTCTGGGCAGAGGGAGCCCGAATTAAAAGTAGAGTTCAAAAACCTGACCAGAAGGGGAGTCAGTAATCTTGCGTAAGTTTTATAAAATAGAGTGGTGAACCCGTCTGGGCACGGAGCTTTATTTAACAACAGCGAGGAGACTGCTTGTTTCAATTCCTCAGTGGTCACAGGGCCGGAAAGGCTTTGGGCATCCTCTTCCGATAGCACTGGGAGAGAGAGGGATGACAAGAACTGGTCAATCTGCTGGTTGGAGATCTTCAGACCCTCCTGAGAAGGCTCTAAGTTATATAAAGCCGTGTAGTACTGGGCAAAAGCCGCAGCGATATCTTTAGGGGCGTGTACGATCCCTCCAGGAGATTTGATTAGGGGGATCCTGCGTTGTTGAGTGCGGAACCGGAGTTTATGGGCCAAGAGTCGGTCGGCTCTATTACCTTTGTAATAATACAATTGTTTGAGGGTCAAAAGGTTCGACTGCACTCTTTTTTCTTAAATTTCATTAATTTTGGATTTAATGGCCACAATCTGTTCCGCTATCTGTTTCGAGGGGGCTCCTTTGTTAAGGCCCTTCATGGATCTTAGCTCTGAGTATAATTGAGCCAGGGGTTTCCCTAGGAGGCTGCGATTCACTGAGGCCTGCTTAATGAAATGCCCCCTCATAAAGGCCTTTAGGGAGGCCCACAATACTGGGTCATCAGTCATACCATTATCGTTAATGGTTAAAAATTCGGCCATAATCCTGGAGGTGTCAGCCCCGGACGGTCCCGAAATTAGCGAGGGATGCAGACTCCAGCAGGAGGAGGGGGATCCTTTAGTATGAGGATCGGTCAGAACAACGGAAACCATATCGTGATCTGACCATGGGCACACCCTAATTGAGGGGTGAAAGAGCCTGTCCAGAAGCGGAGAACGACACAGCAAATAGTCAATTCTCGAATAACAGAGATGGGGATTTGAGTAGAAGGTGAAGTCTTTCTCGGAAGGGGAGAGACAACGCCATGAGTCATATAAATTGTATTGAAACATTAAAGTTTGGAGCTGTTGTGAGGCTCTTTTAATTACAGGATCTAAGGGCCTGTGCTTGGGGGATTTCCTGTCTAAGACTGGGTCCCAGACCAAGTTCAGGTCACCACCGATCAAAAGAGTGCCTCTAGTTAATTGTTCAATCCGAGGGAGAACCGACTTTAAAAAGGCAATTTGACCGACATTAGGAGCGTACAGGGAAACAAGGGTAAATTGGGCACCCTCAAGAGTGCAGACCATCAGTAACCATCTGCCCACCGGGTCTCTCTCAACGTACTGGACCTCACATGCAACTGATTTATGGATCATGATGGCAACGCCTCTCTTTTTAGTTGAGTGCGAGGCAGACACACAGCACGGGAACAGTTTAGAGTTCTGAAGAAAGGAAGAGCCCTGGGGCAATTTTTTAAAAGGTAGCGGAGAAGAAGGCTTCTCTTCGAAGGAGAATTTAGCCCTTGTGTATTCAAGGTAGAATATTTGAGTGCCATGCTAGGAGAGGAGAGAGAGAGAAAAGGTAGAAAGAAGAGAAGACTAGAAGATCCTGTTCTCTATCTGGTATGGAACCAATAGGTGTGAGAATTATCTCTCAAACTCTACGTGTGAGTGAAATGTTTCAAGTGTAAGTAAATACTTGAGGTCTGTGATATAAAACACAGCCAAAATCTGCGTTGTACTTCCCTGAACAGCGAAGAACAAAGCAGATCTGATAGTGGGGGGAGGGGGGGGGAGTGCCAAGGGCACCAAGAGCAGGTTAGAGAACTTTAATTTCCACCAGCTTGAGGCCTTATGGGCCCGAGGGGGTGAGCCAGAAGGGGAAAACTGAAAAATCAAAATGAACATTTATTACAGCAAACAGTATAAATAACACAGCAATAACTTTCTTGCAAGGAATCATCACATAAGTGTAGGTTGGCATGAGGGCAATACTAGGTTAAATGGAAATAAGGGTGACAAAGCATGGAACCTGAGACAGTATTAATATTTTCAATTACTGTGAAACCTTTAAATTACAGTGTCTGACTGGGGACTGAGAAATAACAAATAACTTCAATATTAATTTCACTGAACCAAAACATGTCCAACCACATTTACAGGAGGGACGCTGTAACCAGCGACCCCTCCTTCTTACTCTTAACAAGTCAAGACCTGAGACAGTATGATTCATTTCAATTACTATGAAACCTTAACATTGCAGAGTCTAGCTAGAGTCTGACAAATAACAAATAACTTCAATATTAACTTGAACCAAAACAAGTCCAACATCATTTTAAGAAGGGACGCTGTCGTCAGCGACCCCTCGCTCTTACTCTTAACAGGACACAGCGCAGAACCGGTCAACCTTTAATGCATCCTCCAGATCCTCTGAAGATTTCGGACTTTTTACCTGTGGGAAAAAGAAGGAACACAGACAAAAACAATAACAATAACCACAATAGAAATATAGTAACTTGCGTCCTTCCTGTGGAACAGGTAAATTATGCTCTGCTCCTAACTTGAGCATTAGTTATTGAACACTCCAAAGAGAAAGCATTGGGAGAGTTATAGTTAGAGCTTCCCAGTCCCAAAGGACCAAAAAGTAGTAGTCCTGACTCTGAAATGAATCACTCCATTACAGGGTAGAGTTAGAGTCTAGAGATGGGGGCTCCTTGGAGAAGGTCTGCTGAGGGGCAGTATTGGAGTCCCTGGGGGGGAGCTGATTCCACGGCGGGGCTTCCGTTCTCAAATCTCCAGATGGGGTTTTAGAGGAAGAGGTTGGAGGCCTTTCTGGCAAAAGATCCCATTTAGAGAGAAGGTTTCTGGCTTGTTCCGGAGAGGTGATGATGTGTTGCAAATCATCTTTGGTTACAAATAATCGTACCGGAAAGCCCCACCTGTACTTAATGTCCTTACTCCTGAGGATTCTAGTAAAGTCCCGGTACGCCTTTCTTTGTTGGAGGGTATGAGGTGAGAGGTCTGGGAAGATTTGTAGAGTATTGAACCTCGTGGAGTTTAATGACCCTGAGTTAACTGCTCTGAGGAATTTTTCCCTAAATGTGAAATAGTGCAATCTCACCACCACATCTCTCGGTTTGTCATCCAAAATGGCTCTTGGTCTAACTGCCCTATGGGCTCTATCAATGAGGCATTCAGGATCTTTCAAGGGACCCAGAGCAGTTGTAAAAACTTCTTGCAAGTAGGTATGTAAGTCCTTGGGAAGCACACTTTCAGGGATACCCCTTAGACGGATGTTGTTGCGCCTGGAGTGATCCTCCAGGTCTGCAAGTATGGACTCTAACACTGAAATTTGGCCTGCAAGCACTTCCGAGTAAGAGGCAAGATTGGTGTGGTCGACTGAGAGGTCCTCTTGTTTGTGCTCCAAAGTGTTGGTGCGTTCACCGATTGCGGCTATATCTCTTCTCAACTCAGAGCATGATTTATCGAACCTCTTGCAGATGGATTCGTGGTGTGAGGTCAACATGGTTTTTATCTGGATCATCATGTTGTTGTTAGCATTGGCAATGTCTGCCAGACTTGTGGGTTGTGAAGTGGAGGAAGAATCTCTCTCATTACTTGGCTCTGAATGACAGGTAGAATCAGAGAGGTCATCTTCTGAGCATTGTTCCTGCTCTCTGCGTGATTGCTGGAAATGTTCTTTCATTGTTGTTTTCGGGCCTGTGGGGCCTTTTGATTTTCTTCTTTGAGCCTGCGACATAACTCCTCAAGAAAGATGTTGTGAGCAGTCGACGTAGAAGATGATAGCTGCCTTCAGTATAGGTTGTGGGTGGGACTCGGAGCAAGTAAATGCTCGCAAAGAGAGTGATCCTTACCCTCTTTAGGAATAGTGATAATGGAAGCTTCAAGAAATTCTGGGCGGAGGGAGCCCGAATTAAAAGTAGAGTTGAAAAACCTGACCAGAAGGGGAGTCAGTAATGTTGCGTAAGTTTTATAAAATAGAGTGGTGAACCCGTCTGGGCACGGAGCTTTATTTAACGACAGCGAGGAGACTGCTCATTTCAATTTTTCAGCGGTCACAGGGCCGGAAAGGCTTTCGGCATCCTCTTCCGATAGCACTGGGAGAGAGAGGGATGACAAGAACTGGTCAATCCGCTGGTTGGGGATCTTCAGACCCTCCTGAGAAGGCTCTAAGTTATATAAAGCCGTGTAGTACTGGGCAAAAGCCGCAGCGATATCTTTAGGGGCGTGTACGATCCCTCCAGGAGTTTTGATCAGGGGGATCCTGCGTTGTTGAGTGCAGAACCGGAGTTTATGGGCCAAGAGTCGGTCGGCTCTATTACCTTTGTAATAATACAATTGTTTGAGGGCCAAAAGGTTCGACTGCACTCTTTTTTCTTCAATTTCATTAATTTTGGATTTAATGGCTACAATCTTACTCTTAACAGGACACAGCGTAGAACCGGTCAACCTTTAATGCATCCTCCAGATCCTCTGAAGATTTCGGACTTTGTACCTGTGGGAAAAAGAAGGAACACAGACAAAAACAACAACAATAACCACATTAGAAATATAGTAACTTACGTCCTTCCTGTGGAACAGGTAAATTATGCTCTGCTCCCAACTTGAGCATTAGTTATTGAACACTCCAAAGAGAAAGCATTGGGAGAGTTATAGTTAGAGCTTCCCAGCCCCAAAGGACCAAAAAGTAGTAGTCCTGACTCTGAAATGAACCACTCCATTACAGGGTAGAGTTAGAGTCTAGAGATGGGGGCTCCTTGGAGAAGGTCCGCTGAGGGGCAGTACTGGAGTCCCTGGGGGGGAGCTGATTCCATGGCGGGGCTTCCACTCTCAAATCTCCATATGAGGTTTTAGAGGAAGAGGTTGGAGGCCTTTCTGGCAAAAGATCCCATTTAGAGAGAAGGTTTCTGGCTTGTTCCGGAGAGGTGATGATGTGTTGCAAATCATCTTTGGTTACAAATAATCATACCGGAAAGCCCCACCTGTACTTAATGTCCTTACTCCTGAGGATTCTAGTAAAGTCCCGGTACGCCTTTCTTTGTTGGAGGGTATGAGGTGAGAGGTCTGGGAAGATTTGTAGAGTATTGAACCTCGTGGAGTTTAATGACCCTGAGTTAACTGCTCGGAGGAATTTTTCCCTAAATGTGAAATAGTGCAATCTCACCACCACATCTCTCGGTTTGTCATCCGAAATGGCTCTCGGTCTAACTGCCCTATGGGCTCTATCAATGAGGGATTCAGGATCTTTCAAGGGACCCAGAGCAGTTGTAAAAACTTCTTGCAAGTAGGTATGTAAGTCCTTGGGAAGCACACTTTCAGGGATGCCCCTTAGATGGACGTTGTTGCGCCTGGAGCGATCCTCCAGGTCTGCAAGTATGGACTCTAACACTGAAATTTGGCCTGCAAGGACTTCCGAGTAAGAGGCAAGATTGGTGTGGTCGACTGAGAGGTCCTCTTGTTTGCGCTCCAAAGTGTTGGTGCGTTCACCGATTGCGGCTATATCTCTTCTCAACTCAGAGCATGATTTATCGAACCTCTTGCAGATGGATTTGTGGTCTGAGGTCAACATGGTTTTTATCTGGATCATCATGTTGTTGTTAGCATTGGCAATGTCTGCCAGACTTGCGGGTTGTGAAGTGGATGAAGAATCTCTCTCATTACTTGGCTCTGAATGACAGGTAGAATCAGAGAGGTCATCTTCCAAGCATTGTTCCTGCTCTCTGCGTGACTGCTGGAAATGTTCTTTCATTGTTCTTTTCGGGCCTGTGGGGCCTTTTTATTTTCTTCTTTGAGCCTGCAACATAACTCCTCAAGAAAGATGTTGTGAGCAGTCGACGTAGAAGATGATAGCTGCCTTCAGTATAGGTTGTGGGAGCAAGTAAATGCTGACAGGTATTCTCGTGATGCGGTAGACTAAATCTGGCTCACCCCTGGGCCCCCGACCTAGCGCATTTTATTTCTAGCCAGCCATCGTTATGTGCCCAGGAAACATATCTCAATTAAGGCCAGATATTCTTGTCTGTGTGGATTTCTGTTCAATAGGAAACTTGCCTGCTCTCAACTCTTGTGGTTTCTTGAACAAATATAAAGGCCACCCCAATATACTCTCCCCAGGGAGGTTGCCCTCACAGGGCGATCACGGGCAAGGGAGGTGGGATATGACCCGCTGTCACTACGGGCAGCGGGAAAAGGGGGGGAGAGTATAGTCAGAAACTGGGGTCAAATAGAGATCTGCTAGGACAGGGGGGCTATCAGGATAAAGTTTTCCCAGGAGAAAGCAGTATAATGTTCACTGAGCCTTATACTTTGGTGCAGTAACCCACCAGGAAGAATTAGGATTTCATACAGCGTGAATTAAAGGGGTGTTCAACCACTCAGGGGTGGGGGACAGGGCAGAGGCTATAGGAGATCTTCCAAGAGCTGTGCAGAGTTAGAGGCAATATGAGTGCAATTGAATGCAGCTCCAGCAGGATGGGTTCAGGAAGATGATTTCTGTATGTATTTAAGCACACAAAGATGTTCAGCGTCTCTCTCTCCTATCATCTATCCTCTGTTCCTGTTTGTGTGATTACAGAGCTGGTGGTTAATACAGGTCCTAAAATGCTGTGAGCTGGAAAGTGTAAGTGCAATATATAGCGCAAGGCTATGTGAAATCTGCAGCCCAGCCAACAAGTGTGTACTCTGAAAACAATAGGGGGAATTATATCTGCCCAGCATGAGTCCAAGTGAGACAGAGTGGGGGGTCAGTAAATCTGGCTAATAACTTTTTAAATGCCCCTTAGTCAGTAAAGTGCCTCGGCCTGTCAGGGCAAGATGTAACCCGCCCCTTAAAACATGTTTTAATCAGTGCCGGTCATGATTTTAAATCTTGCATATAGAATAAAAAAGGTGTCCCGCCACGTGATCACCCACGTCATTATAGGGAGCCGTTTCAAAATCCGGACTAGAAAAGCCATCTTCCTATAGAAGAGACACGGTCCAAAGCCGTTTTACATTTCAACACGTTGCTTTGAACAAAGTTGCCACTTAAATTTGTTACCCTGCACCATTTTGGACCTATATGACCTGCATGTTAAAACAGCTTGCATAAAAAATATATATTTACTTTAATTACTTATAGATATGTCACACACATGCCCTCTATTGTAAAATGTGTGAAACTATAGTGAATAAAATACTATGGGCCAGATTACAAGTAGCATGCTATTTAACGATTTTGCTCGTGCAAAAACACAGCTGGAAGTAAACTTTTAACAAGCACGGGCTAGCACATGTTACAAGTTGGAAGTAAATTGTTTGTGCATGATCGACACCCGACGCAAGCTAATTTCAGGACTTTGTATATCGCAACCTTGTTAACTACTTCTCCCCAAAGCATCCTTTAAAAAAAACTAAACTAACACTTATCACTAGCGCGCTAAACCAAAACTACATTAGACCTTCAGTACTAAACCCGAAGGTAGTTATAAATATTAGACATTCCAATTTTCTTCACATAGAAGAAAATTTTATTTTTATTTTTAAATATATATATATATATATATATATATATATATATATATATATATATATATATATATATATATATATATATATATTTAAAAAAAAAAATATATATATATATGTGTGTGTTTTTTTAATATATACCTATACAGTATATTATATTTATCTGAATATATGATATATATATATATATATATATATATATATATATATATATATATATATATACAGCAATATATATTTAAAAATACTAAGAACATTTTCTACTATGTCAAGAACATTGGGGTCTAAAATGAAATGTTTACAGTAAATACCCAGTAAAACACATTGTAAAATATTAAAATTGAATAAAATTGATTTTCATGTTTTAAGGTATTTAAGTGGAAAGGGCTCCAAAGTGTATAAAACTGATTTGGACTGGAAAATGTTTGGATTTGGGAATAGTTTGGATTTTGGAATATTTTTTTTTTAAAAATGGGACAGTTTGGAGAGGAGATCTAACCAATTGTAACAATATAATGTAATTTAGGCAATATTTACATGCAATACAATACAGCATATGCATGCAACCTAAAAGTGTTTTGTATAATTTTGTATTAGGTGATGTGCATCTCTGTAATGAGAAGGGGTGTGGTCTAATGACATCAACACCCTATATCAGGTGTGCATAATTATTAGGCAACTTCCTTTCCTTTGGCAAAATGGGTCAAAAGAAGGACTTGACAGGCTCAGAAAAGTCAAAAATAGTGAGATATCTTGCAGAGGGATGCAGCACTCTTAAAATTGCAAAGCTTCTGAAGCGTGATCATCGAACAATCAAGTGTTTCATTCAAAATAGTCAACAGGGTCGCAAGAAGCGTGTGGAAAAACCAAGGCGCAAAATAACTGCCCATGAACTGAGAAAAGTCAAGCGTGCAGCTGCCAAGATGCCACTTGCCACCAGTTTAGCCATATTTCAGAGCTGCAACATCACTGAAGTGCCCAAAAGCACAAGGTGTGCAATACTCAGAGACATGGCCAAGGTAAGAAAGGCTGAAAGACGACCACCACTGAACAAGACACACAAGCTGAAACGTCAAGACTGGGCCAAGAAATATCTCAAGACTGATTTTTCTAAGGTTTTATGGACTGATGAAATGAGAGTGAGTCTTGATGGGCCAGATGGATGGGCCCGTGGCTGGATTGGTAAAGGGCAGAGAGCTCCAGTCCGACTCAGACGCCAGCAAGGTGGAGGTGGAGTACTGGTTTGGGCTGGTATCATCAAAGATTAGCTTGTGGGGCCTTTTCGGGTTGAGGATGGAGTCAAGCTCAACTCCCAGTCCTACTGCCAGTTTCTGGAAGACACCTTCTTCAAGCAGTGGTACAGGAAGAAGTCTGCATCCTTCAAGAAAAACATGATTTTCATGCTGGACAATGCTCCATCACACGCGTCCAAGTACTCCACAGCGTGGCTGGCAAGAAAGGGTATAAAAGAAGAAAATCTAATGACATGGCCTCCTTATTCACCTGATCTGAACCCCATTGAGAACCTGTGGTCCATCATCAAATGTGAGATTTACAAGGAGGGAAAACAGTACACCTCTCTGAACAGTGTCTGGGAGGCTGTGGTTGCTGCTGCACACAATGTTGATGGTGAACAGATCAAAACACTGACAGAATCCATGGATGGCAGGCTTTTGAGTGTCCTTGCAAAGAAAGGTGGCTATATTGGTCACTGATTTGTTTTTGTTTTGTTTTTGAATGTCAGAAATGTATATTTGTGAATGTTGAGATGTTATATTGGTTTCACTGGTAAAAATAAATAATTGAAATGGGTATATATTTGTTTTTTGTTAAGTTGCCTAATAATTATGCACAGTAATAGTCACCTGCACACACAGATATCCCCCTAAAATAGCTAAAACTAAAAACAAACTAAAAACTACTTCCAAAAATATTCAGCTTTGATATTAATGAGTTTTTTGGGTTCATTGAGAACATGGTTGTTGTTCAATAATAAAATTAATCCTCAAAAATACAACTTGCCTAATAATTCTGCACTCCCTGTATATATATATATATATATATATATATATATATATATATATATATATATATATATATATATATATATATATATAGTGTATATATGAGTTTAAAACTTTAGTTCACAATTATACACTTAATTAAGATCTCCATATTTATCTATACTAATTATGTATTTTTATTTATGAGTCATCACTGATTATATTATTATTATATTATTAAATAAGAGGGCAGTCTGCAGAGGCTTAGATACAAGGTAAGCACAGAGGCAAAAAGTATATTAATATAACCGTGTTGGTTATGCAAAACTGGGGAATGGGTAATAAACGGATTATATTTATTTTTAAACAATAACAAATCTGGAGTAGACTGTCCCTTTAAGGTGATATGTTAAGCATTGATTTAGATCATTCCCATTGGTGCATTCACGTTGACCACTAATATTTTTTTAAATATGTTTTTATTTCACACAGCCACTTACCTCACATTTTAAGCTGTGAAAATGGAAACATGTTTACATTAGTTAATGTCTGTTACATTTAAATAAAATATTCATTGCTTTGTTTCTACAGCTACTTGGCGTCCCTTTATCACTTTTGCAAGAGGCGCTAACACACAGAAAGATTGAAGCCAGGGCAGAAGAGGTATGAAAAAGCCACCTGATAATGATGGAATGGAATACAGTGAAATGGAAGGAATAGAAAACAAACAGAATGAATATGACAACACAACTTTCTCTTTATCACAATCCTAACCAGTGGCGTCACTAGGGTCGGTGTCACCCGGTGCGGTAACTCAGGGTGTCACCCCCCCGAACATGACAACTGGGTACATACACACACACACATACACACATACATACATACACACACACACACACACACACATACATACATATATACACACAAAGACATACACATACATACACACACATACAGACATACATACAAAAAGACATACAATCGGGTTGCATGCGTATTATAAGTTAAAAGTGAAAGGTTTGCGAATGAGTGAAACTCAACGCGTACTAACCAAAGGACTTAGAATATCTAAACCATGTTAACTTATTCTCTCCATAGACTTCAATGGAGAGTGAAGAATTAAAAACCTAACACTTGTCGCTCATATGCTAACCCGACAGGAAATATTAATATTTCACATTCACATGTTTTATATATATATCTGTATATACCTATACCTATATATCTACAGTATTTCTATAGAAATATAGGTATAGAGATCGATTTTACATTAAAATTATCAGATATATATTTATAGAAATTATATCTATACTATAATTGCGTTTGTAATGTCCGTCGCCGTCGGCAGTTGCGCACACATCCTCAATGGAATGTTGGCAGTGCGATGACAAAAGAATTCACCTGGATGCAGCAAAGCTGCATCCAGTTGAATTCCGAAAATAGTATGGTGGAAAAAAAAGAATCCACCGAAGGCGGATTCTTTCACCACCATGCCATTTTCGGAATCTACCGGGATGTTGCGTAAACTGCATTCCGGTGGATGCAGCGAAGGCAAACAGAGCATTACAAAAGCAACACCTAATCGCCCACATTAAAGTATTTTTTTTTTTTTAAACTTACCGTCCGCATTAAAGGGACACTGTACCCAAAAAATTTCTTTTGTAATTCAGAAAGAGCATGCAATTTTAAGCAACTTTCTAATTTACTTCTATTATCAATTTTTCTTCGGTCTCTTGCTATCATTATTTGAAAAAGAAGGCATCTAAGCTTTTTTTTGGTTTCAGTACTCTGGACAGCACTTTTTATTGGTGGATGAATTTATCCACCAATCAGCAAGGACAACCCAGGTTGTTCACCAAAAATGGGCCGGCATCTAAACTTACATTCTTGCATTTCAAATAAAGATACCAAGAGAAAGAAGAACATTTGATAATAGGAGTAAATTAGAAAGTTGCTTAAAATTTCATGCTCAATCTGAATCACGCAAGAAAATTTTTGGGTACAGTGTCCCTTTAAGTATTAAAAAAAAAACACCGCCCGCACGAAATATAACAAAAAAAATACTACACAAAATATTAACTCCTAAACCGCAAACCCCCACATCGCAATAAACCTATTTACCCTATTAACCCATAAACTGCAAAACCCCTACATCGCAATAAACCTATTTAACTTATTAACCCCTAAACCACAAAATCCCTACATTGCAATAAACCTATTTTCCCTATTAACCCCTAAACCGCAAAATCCCTACATCGCAGTAAACCTATTTACCCTATTAACCCCTAAACCGCAAAACCCCTACATCGCAATAAACCTATTTACCCTATCAACCCCTAAACCGCAAAACCCCAACATCGCAAAAAAACTATTTACCCTATTAACCTCTAAACCGCAAAACCCTTACATCGCAATAAACCTATTTACCCTATTAACCCCTAAACCGCAAAACCCCTACATCGCATTAAACCTATTTAACTTATTAACCCTTTAATCCACCAAAATCCACAACGCAAATAACTATTTAAATAACTAAGTACAGTACACTAACCTAACACCCCCTAACCTAACAACCCCTAACCTAACACCCCATTAAATAAACCCAAATTACCTAAACTAATATATTCTAAAGTTACAAAAAGTAAAAAATAAATAAGTTTACAAAAAATAAAAAAGGCTAACATTACAGAAAATAAAAAATCAAATTACCAAATTTAACAAAATTAAACCTAATCCCTATGAAAATAAAAAAGACCCCCCCAAAATAAAAACACCCCCTACTCTAAGAATAAATTACCAGTAGCCCTTAAAAGGGCTTTTTGCAGGACATTGCCCCAAGATAATCAGCTCTTTTTCAAGAAAATACACAAAGCCCCCCTAACAGTAAAATCCCCCCACCCACCAAATCCCCCCAAATAAAATAACCTAACACTAAAAAACCTAAACTACCCATTGCCCTGAAAAGGACATTTGTTTGGGCATTGCCCTTAAAAGGGCATTTAGCTCTTTTTCTGCCCATCCCTAATCTAAATAAAACAAATCCCCCCAAAAAAACCTTAAAAAATCCTAAGTCTAACCCCCAGGTTGGTACTCACGGTTCCTAAAGTCCGGCGCGAGAAGGTCCTGTTCCAGGCAGTGAAGTCTTCTTCCAAGTGCAACCTCTTCTTCTTCCAGGAACATCCTGCATGGAGCGGAGCTGAAGACCGGCGACCCTGGAACTGAAGACTGGCGACCACGGAGCCATGGAGCATGGAGGATCCTCTTCATACGATCTCCGCCGTACACTGAATAGTGAATTCAAGGTACACGATTAAAGATGACGCACTTTGAATTCCTATTGGCTGATTTGATTCTTCCAATTCAAACCAGCCAATAGGATGAAAGCTACTCAAATCCTATTGGCTATTTAAATTAGCCAATAGCATGAGAGCAAGTGAAATTCTATTGGCTGATTTGAATAGCCAATAAAATTTCACTTGCTCTCATCCTATTGAATTGGAAGAATCAAATCAGCCAATAGGAATTCAAGGGACGCCATCTTTAATCACGTACCTTGAATTCACTATTCAGTGTATTCAGTGTACGGCGGAGATCGTACGAAGAGCATCCTCCACGCTCCATGGTTCCGCGGTCGCTGGTCTTCAGTTCCAGGGTCGCTGGTCATCAGCTCCGCGGTCTTCAGTCTTCAGCACCGCTCCGCGCAGGATGTTCCTGGAAGAAGACTTCACCGCCTGGAACAGGACCTTCTCTGCCGGACTTTAGGAACCGTGAGTACCAACTTCGGGGTTAGACAAGATTTTTTAAGTTTTTTGGGGGGGGATTTGTTTTATTTAGATTAGGGATGGGCAGAAAAAGAGCTAAATGCCCTTTTAAGGGCAATGCCCAAACAAATGCCCTTTTCAGGGCAATGGGTAGTTTAGGTTTTTTAGTGTTAGGTTCTTTTATTTTGCGGGGTGGGGGATTTAATGTTAGGTGGGACTTTGTATATTTTTTGTAAAAAAGAGCTGATTATCTTGGGGCAATGCCCTGCAAAAAGCCCTTTTAATGGCTACTGGTAGTTTATTATTAGAGTAGGGGGTGTTTTTATTTTGGGTGTTCTTTTTTATTTTCATAGGGATTAGGTTTAATTTTGTTAATTTTGTTAAATTTGATAATTTGATTTTTTTATTTTCTGTAATGTTAGCTTTTATTTTATTTTTGTAAACTTAGTTTTTTTAATTTTTTGTAACTTTAGAATGTATTAGTTTAGGTAATTTAGGTTTATTTAATGGGGTGTTAGGTTAGGGGGTGTTAGGTTAGTGTACTGTACTTAGTTATTTAAATAGTTATTTGTGTTGTGGGTTTTGGCTGTTTAAAGGGTTAATAAGTTAAATCGTTTATTGTGATGTTGGGGTTTTGCGGTTTAGGGGTTAATAGGGTGAATAGGTTTATTGTGATGTGGGGGTTTTGTACTGTAGGGGTTATTAAGTTAAATAGGTTTATTGCGATTAGGGGTTTTGCGGTTTAGGGGTTAATAGGGTAAATAGATTTATTGTGATGTGGGGGTTTCGCGGTTTAGGGGTTAATAGGGTAATTAGGTGTATTGCGATGTGGGTGGTTGACGGTTAAGTGGTTATTAATTTTAGTTTTAATTGCGATTTTTTGGGGAAGGCGGAAATATAGGTTAAGAAATGTTAGGTTTATAGTATTGCTACACCTGTAGCTTACATTTTTATATAAAAGAAGAGTTACAAAATACGTTGTTTCTACATCTGTAGTTTAAAAAATAATTAGACTGCCCTTTGGGCAGGCTTATCGACTAGTATTTAATAATAAAAAAATTTAAAAATTCTATGTGAAGACAATATGAATCTAAAACATGCATATTGCACTTCAGTTTTCACTCTTTATGTCTAACGCAGTGCCGGGTTAACGCACATGAAGCATTAGTTAACATTAAGCTCGTTCTTGAATTATTAAATATTAAATATTAAAAACTATTAATAATAATTGTTAAAATTAGTATACATACAAATTTTTTACAGTATGCATAACAATTTTTATAAATTATTAATAATATTTTTTTAATATTCTATCTCTAATGATTCACCAACACGCTTTAAGATGACTAATTCTTCATGTGCGCTAACCCCACACCGCGTTAGACCTAAAGCTCGAAATCCAAAGCGCATTACGCATATTTTATATTTCTCTCATTTTTATTATTAAATATATATTTCTATATTTATCTTTTAATGTTAATGTAAAATAGATATCTATACTATAGGAATAGATATACAGGTATGTATAGGAATATATATATTTACAATAAAAATAACATTCTTGTACGTGAAAAAACATTGGAATGTGAATATGTACAGTAAATTTACAGTAAAACACAAATACTTACAGTATGTACACATACACACACACATATATATATACAGTATATATATATAAATATATATATACTGTATATATGCATACATGCACATATTTATACATGTATGTATGTATGTATGTATACATACAATATAGCCCTGTGCAGTCAAATACCTTGTCATATGCCATATACTTTTAACCTTTACAACTTTTTAATTTTAATATTTATGTGAATAATTTTATTTGTTTATATGAGTGTTAATGTAATTTTCAATGTAATTTATATTGTGTTTAGTGTAACATTTCTTTTAATGCCCTACCCTTTACACAAGGTTTGCAGTCGGTTTTCAGTCGTGCTAACCCGACAAGCTTAAGATGCGATATCGCTCATTTACTTTCAACTTCTTATAAGAGCGCTATTTCCGTTGCACACAACAGTTAGCACGCCACTTGTAATCTAGCTCTTAGTTTTCTAACCAGCTTCCTCATTGTTCATAAGTTATCTCTCCTTTTTCATCCAACTCCTCACATATCTGTCCATTCAGTTCTAGTAACATCAGAAGTCTGCTTTTTATGCTGCCTTTTTTTCAACACTTCATGTCTCGCAGCATTAATATCAGTAGATATATGTCTGTTGGAGTCCTGCACCGCCTGTTTGCATCACTTCCAACTGATACTGAATTTTTTACTCCCGGTAGACGTTAATACTGTATAAGAATATGCATCACTCTATTATATTAGATCTTTTTTTTTAGAAAAGAGTCGTTCTGCTCTTGAAAGGAAGTTCAAGTCCCTGGAAGGGGAGGTGCTTTTGTGAAAAAATAGATTGCATTAGAAATATTAGATTTCCAAAACTGCTTCTGTTTGTTGTAATATTTGTTCACTTTCTTTTCCAGGTCCTCAGCCCCCTGAATTTAGAGCTGTCTTACTATGCTCGTGATGCTTTCGCCAAAGCCATTTATGGAAGGTCCTTCCATTGGCTCGTCAACAAAGTCAATTGCGCTCTAGCCAACAAGGTAGTACACTTTACTATTTCTCAGTGAAAAGTTGAAGATTCATTAGAATGCTATAAATTCAACCCCAAAAAGATTTTCTCCAACATAATAAATCAGATTTAAAATAACTGGAAAAGGGAGCAAAATAATGAAAGTATATTGTAAAGTAGTTCTACTATGCATAATTAATATTTACAATCTCAAAGTTTAAACTGTCCGTTTTAATTGCTGTCCATTATAGCACATGGTACCTCTATGAAGACCACTTTCTACCCAATATACCATACAGTTCCTTACCAGATCCCTCCTACTACCTCTTATAGCATAAATTGCCTCTCTTGGAACTCTTACTGGCTTCTATAGAAAGCAGTGCCTCTCAGGGGTATTCTTCTTACTACAGCATAGTTCTCACTTAATGTCTACTACGCAGTGCCACTTTGTACTCTGACCATGACGGGACTGGGAATAAAAAGAAGCCCTGGAAATTTTGAAGACCAGCTTTATTTTTCTTTGAGTCAATAGAAAGCGCATGCCCCATTTTTCTATAAGTGGATTACTAGGATACTCTTTCCCCCAATATTTTTTCAGAATTATATTATATTATATTCTATTAAAAACATGCACCAGATTGTTGTTTAATAGGCGCCCTACAGCCCAATTGAATCCATTAATCACCCCTTTAAATTGTAGCTTTCCAGCCCCAGTTGCTACAGCCCACCGTGAAATCTCCTGGTATCCTGGTAGGCCAATCCAGCTCTGCCTCTGACTTCTTATCGTATCATAAGATTTAGCCCTCTTGCTGCTCATAACACATTACAACTTTATAAGCGTTCTCCCAACTCACTGTACCATAGAGAGCATCTCTGAAGTCCATTACATTACACAGAGCCTCTATGTAGCTCCCTCTCTTTTTGCAAACTCATCTTGGCAGACTCTCAGAATTATAGCAAATATATGCTAGAGCATTCCTTGAACACACAGTATAATGACTTTTGTATGCAGTGCCTCTAATGTACGTATTTCAATCATCCACAGGAACCACCAAGGAAGTCAGTAATTGGACTATTGGATATTTACGGTTTTGAAGTGTTTGAAACAAATAGGTAAGTCACCGGTATAATATTGAAATGTAACAATTGATTATTCACATGACATATATTATTCTTCCATAGCCTTGCATCTTAGTTTTCTGCATTTCCCCCCTGCAGCTTTGAACAGTTCTGTATTAACTACTGCAATGAGAAATTACAACAGCTCTTCATTTCCATGACATTGAGGGCAGAGCAAGAAGAGTATGAAACAGAAGGAATTGAGGTTAGAAAATTAAAGTCATTATACCAACTACAAATGACTTGTATGTTTTTACCCCAGTGTGCCTACAAGCATACTTTAACTGCAAAGAGCTCCAATGCACTTACATATATATCTATATGTATGTACATATGTATTTATATGGATATATATGTCTGTAAATACATATATACACATATAATTTTATAAATACATATGTACACACACACATATATATATATATATATATATATATATATATATATATATATATATATATATATATATATATATATATATATATATATATATATATATATATACATACATACATACATACATACATATACACAGGGCCGCCATCAGGGGGTGAATAGGGTGACTCCTGTCCGGGGCCCAGTGGGCCAGGGGGCCCCATGAAGCAAGCACATTTTGGCAGCCACCAGAGGGCGCTACAGCAGAGTGCTAATGAGCATGGAAAATGTCATTACAAGGAGTAAAGCGTTAGCATTTGAGAGAATTTTTGAGTGCGCACTAAACCACTATGCACAGTGTGAGACAGACTTGGCACTTCAGTTTGTACAGTGTGTCCCAGAGTCAGGCAGCAGATCACTTTCATTTGCAGAGTAGGTAGGACTTACTTAGTAAATGTTTTTTATTTATTTGTGCAATTTCAGATTGTAACGTCAGTGTGGTAGTTGTGTGGTGGGGCCAGGGGTCCATAACAATATTTTTTAGCCATATGCTGCAGTGTATTTATGATTATTTGACAATGCTGTAGAAATTCTATATTTAAAACCATGCAGAAATGTTTCCTCCTCAATACACAAATGGTAGGTGCCCTGTTGACAGATATAATTTTATTTATATATATATATATATATATATATATATATATTTATTTATTTTAATTACATTCCAGTTTACTGCCTCTTTATGCACGGACTTTCAATATGCCAGGAGGAGGCATTTTATCTAAGATTTTTACATCTGCATAAAATGTTATACTCTCAGGCTAGGATTGCTTAGTGTTTGAAATGAGACAGGTTAACTTAACACTGTTCAGTTTACACTACAGCAGACTTAATTTTGAAATACATACAAACAAACCTAAATCTTGCATTTAACCAGATTTAATGGTATGAGACCTAGTGCCACAACTTATGGTTTCACCAAGACCATATAGAGTACAGCATTTTCAAAATCCATAAATACAGCTGACAGATGGGAATATTTGTACACCAGATTTGAAGTGGTGCTCTTGGTTGGGGAAAATGGGGGGGTCCCCAAACGTATGTCAACCTTTCAAAAGTACTTTTCTTCATCTATCCATTCTGACAGATCAATAATGTACAATTTTGAATTCACAGAAGTATTTTTGTTTGTACATTTACTAATATGATTCTTTGAAAAGTGATCTCTTAATTTCTGCTATTTTTTTTATCATGCATGTCACACACTGTTGATTTAGGGGATGGCAATGTGCAGAAATTTTACCTCCTGTGAGTGTTTCTGTGGGTGGGTGTCTTTATGTCTTTGGGCTTTTGTTGGTGCCTCTATGAGTGTGTATGTATTTTTTTTCTGTGGATCTCTCTGTGAGGGTTTGTGTGTCTGTCTTTGTGCATTTTCTGAGGATGTCTCTGTGAGGGTTTGTGTGTATGTATGTCTTTGTGTGTTTTCTGTGGGTGTCTCTCTGTATGTGTGTATGTCTTTGTGTGTTTTCTGAGGCTTTCTCTGTGGGTGTTTCCTTGGGTGTATGTGCAAGTTTGTGTTTGAGTTTGTGTGTATGTGTGTCCATTGTCTGTTCCTTTTGTAGAACATGTTGACCTTACTGCTGATTATTCACATCTTTCTACAGACTTTGAGACTAATGAGACCTTTTTTTAAGTCACCAATCCACCACTTAACCTTTAAAGTATTGTAGGCAGTTCAGGGCCCTTCCTTTCAGCCACTGCATGCTGTTGTCATCATACAGTTGGCATCTTCTTTGACAAAAAGATAATCAGAATTCCATATTTTGTCTTGTAAATCTCCTTTTTTGACAAAACTGTAGTCTACCTCATTACTTGTCAGGTCAATGTAAACAAGTGCTGAGTGTCTGTGTGGGTGTCTGTGTCTGAGATTGTTTGTGCGTTTCTTTGCGTGTCTGCTAGAGTATCTATATGTGAATCCTTATGTGTGCCTGTGTGTTTCTGTATTTGTGTGCTACTACATTTACAACATTAACAAGTTTGTAAATTGTAGTCACTTGGTCAAAAATTGCACATGTCAAAGGGGGGGGGGGGGGGCTAATCAATGGTTAAAGGGACAGTAAAGTCACAAAAAAATCTTTCATGATTTAAATAGGGCATGTAATTTTAAACAACTTTCCATTTTACTTTTATTTCCACTTTTGCTTTGTTCTCTTGGTATTCTTAGTTGAAAGCTAAATCTAGGAGGTTCATGTGCTAATTTCTTAGACCTTGAAGACTGCCTCTAATCAGAAAGCATTTTGACAGTTTTTCACCACTAGAGGACGTTAGTTCATGTGTTTCATATAGATAACATTGAGCTCCGGCACGTGAAGCTCCTAAGAGCAAGCACTGATTGGCTAAAAATGCATGTCTGTCAAAAGAACTGAAATAACGGGGCAGTTTGCAGAGGCATAGATACAAGGTAATCACAGATGTAAAAAGTATATTATTATAACTGTGTTGGTTATGCAAAATTGGGGAATGGGTAATAAAGGGATTATCTACCTTTTTAAACAACAAAAATTCTGGTGTTTACTGTCCCTTTAAATAAGGGGCCCCAAAATTTCTAGTGGCGGCCCTGAATATACATATTTAGACATGTATATGTAACTATTTCTATGTTAAAGCCCTTTGCCTGCCTTTTTTCCCTAACACCTGAGATCTCATATCTTTGAGCCCTTATAACTTTATTGTGCAATTTAAAAAAAAAAAAAATTTGATTGTGTTTTTATGAGTGTAACTGTACTTTTTAATGTATTTTTGATGTGTTTTGTGACGCTTTTTTGTTTCATGAAACAGTTAACCAGAGCTGTGAGGACTCGTTAATCATCTTAGCATAAATCACGATTGCACTCACACGTTTGCATTTACTTTCAACACCCAGGATAAACCCCTATTTGCTCGCACTTAACTGTTAATGCTCCACTCGTAATCTGGCCCTTACTGTGTAGTGTCCCTTTAAGTTAAAGCTGTAGCCAGGAATTTCCTTGCTTTTTAACATTCGAATGGGAACTATGGAACTAAGCTGAAATTTCCACACACCCTCACTTTGGGCCAGATTACAAGTGGCATACTAATTATAGTAAATCCATGGTAAAGCGTTAACCAGAGAAGGGTTAGTGTTACCGACTTTGTTCAAGTGCAGCCTATACTTTCAATGGATATCGCTCCAATGTGTGTGTGTGTGTGTGTATATATATATATATATATATATAATAACCACGGAAAATATTGCACTCTCAGGACTTTTTCAATGAGCAAATCAAAGGTACTTTAATGAAACGGTTTCGTGGATCTTGTCCCCTTCGTCAGCATCTGACGAAGGGGACAAGATCCCCGAAAACGTTTCATTAAAGTACCTTTGATTACTCATTGAAAAAGTCCTGAGAGTGCAATCTTTTCCGTGGTTATTGCATTATATCATTGCACCCAGGCAGGTGACGGTTGGTGGGTCTATCTGCAGATTTGTATGTATATATATATATATATATATATATACACACACATGATACTCTGGGGCCAATTTATTAACAGTAAACAGCATTTAACATTGCACAAGCAGTTCTGGTGAACTGCTTGTGCAATGCCGCCCCCTGCAGATTCGCGGCCAATCTGCTGACAGCAGGGGGTGTCAATCAACCCGATCGTATGATATCGGGCGGATTGATGTCCGCAGCCTCAGAGGAGGCGTACGAGTTAAGGAGCAGCGGTCTTAAGACCGCTGCCTCTTAACTCCTGTTTCCGGCGAGCCTGAAGGCTTGCGCGGAAACAGGGGAATTCAGGGCCATTCAGCCCTTAATAAATCGTCCCCTTAATCTATTGTGTGCAACTCTCATTGCAGGCCTCTACATGAGGCTTTTACCCCTTCACCCAATCAGACGTATATATACATTGTGCGGTACTTTGGCTATCGTACCACACCACATATATATACGTCTTCGCTTCAGGAAGCTCCAGCACTCTCGGCTGTTAAGTTACAGCGGAGAGCTGGAGTTCCTAAAGCTTCAGGCATCTGCCGCATATGGAACAGGAGCGTGATCGGTGCTCCAGTTCCATATTAGGGCAGATGCTTGATTGTTACAGACGGTGACACTTTGTGTGTCAGCCTCTGTAGCGATTGTTGCTGGTGCCAGAGGGAGGTGTAGGCGGGTGCGTTGGGAGGCGAATGGGTGGTCCAGCAGTGGAGGTGGGAGGGAGTGGGCAGGACTGGGAGTGACCCTACCTACAGAAAATCATTTGGGAGGCAGGGAGGGGGTGGGATCCTATGCTGATGAGGAAGGGAGGGAGAGGGAGGGATTACAAACGATCAGGCCTGATCAGGCCTAAGGGGGAAATAAATATATAGGAGGAGGAGAGAAGGAGACCCCTACACTATGGAACAACGATCATCAATATAAAATTTAGGGGGAGGTGGGGAGGAAGACCCCTACACTATGGAACAGGGAAATATAGTGAAGGTCGGGATGGATACCCTTACACTATGGCAGGGAAGGGGTGGGAATCTACAATGATGAGGGAGGGAGAGGGAGGGTTTAGATAACGATCAGGCCAATGGGGCCAAATAAATATATAGGAAGAGGGGGGAGGGAGACCCCTACACTATGGAGCAGTGGGTATGAAGGGAGAGGGGCATAGAATATAGAAATAAATATAGGGGGGAGATGATCACTGCTGAAGAAAACCCCCCCCATAAAATTAACACAACTATCCCAAACTACCCCCTTTATAATATCCACACTTGCATTAAAATGCTTGGGTATTTATTTATCACCTGATTCCTCTCAATTATTTAAACTAAATTACGAAAAATTCATCCATGAATTCACCCAATTAACCAACGATTGGCTTCTTAAACCAATATCATGGATGGGCAGAATTAGTGCCATCAAAATGACCCTCCTTCCTAAAATACTATATGTATTCCAAACTTTTCCCCTACCACTGCCAAAAACTTATATTTCACAACAACAGAATACCTTAATATCTTACATATGGAATAAAAAACCACTGAGAATCGCTAGAACAACATTATACCTCCCCAAACAGCAGGGAGGATTGGGTATCCCAGACCTCCAAGCTTATAGATTTGCAACCATCCTAACAAGAATTATAGACTGGTGCCATTATGGGAACCCCTATACGAAAACAGGGAGTACGATTGAACAAGATTTAATCAAATTCCCCCAAATAAGCAGTCTTTGTTGGCTGTCACCACAACTTAGACCACATACAATCAGCCAGTCTCCAATTATAAAAGAAACATTAGACACATGGGATACAATATTACGAAAATATATTGATATATCAAATAATCCCTCCCCCCTAACCCCAATCTTATATAACCTGGAATTGCAATTAGGGACGAAACATATAAATACAGACATTACAGATATTAACAAACTCATACCCATATATTTGACTACTGATGGTTCTAGCCTCCTACCCATAGAACAAATACAACACTTAGGTAAAGACACCTTCAGGACCTGGTACCATTATCACCAACTAGCAAATTTTTTACAACAGCATAAATTGAAATCATATTTATTCCGGCCACGAACTCCCTTTGAAACATTTTATTTTTTTTAGCTTTTTATTTTTTGCTGACCAGTGAGAATCCCGCTGACGCTGACGTTTCCTGTTATCGGCCAGTAATTCGGTGACCCACTAAGGGAAGCATAAAATAATAATAAATAAAATTATATTTATTATACTACCAGATTTAGTTTTTTCTTTGCGGCAAGATATATAGACGTTAGATTTGGTAAAATGGCAAAAAGATTGTATAATGTGGAGGAGGCATACCAAACAGGGGCAGACTGACAAGTCGGGCAAATCAGCCCTTGTCTGAGGGCCTCTGCATCTTAAGGGGCCCCATGCATCATACTGAACCAGCAGGATTTTTTTTTATCTATTAAAAAAAAAAAAAGGAATATATATATTTTTTGGCTTTGCATTTTGTTCTTGATGGGGGGGCCCTCTCACATGAGCGGCTTGGGTCGAGTGTGACTTAGTGCGTGAAGTGCTGTGTATGACTTCTTAGGAACAAAGGAGCCGGTTAGGTAAGTTGTGACAAGTTCTGGCACTGGCAGACCAAAGTGATGCCCTGCAATATGTGGACCGGGCGTGTATAAGTCCGGAATCCAGTCCACATATTCATGATCACCTGGCTGGTTGCTCAGCTCCACCCACATGCCGTGCGCACACAATTTTAACTGTGGCTATAGAGGCGGCAGCCGCAGCATAGCAGACAGTGTGGCCACGCCTGGTGAAGGAGGAGGACTGAGTTAGGCGAGGACCAAGGCGACAACTCATGTAACTGAAGCAACCCGTTGCCCAAGGCTTTAGCAAAAATCCCATCAGATAATAGCAAATCAAGCAAGCAAGCAGACTGCAGTAGGGAGCCATTAAGGTACTGTCTGTAACTGGGGTCTTGTGCAAATAGTGACCCATGTGATTTTGAGACCTGGTGGCACAGCGTTTTTTTCTTTGCTGCCCTGCAAACGTAAAGTCTTTAAGTTTGCAATGCAGCAAAGGGAAAAATACCTTGTGCAGGATGCATCCGATGTCAGTTTTCTTCAGGCAGCTGTTTGCTCTCAACATGCTGCATTACTCATTACCGTGCCAGGCTGTGAACAGCAGTGCTGACCTGTGAGCTATAAAAGATTTTATAAAAGATTACTGACTCTGGTAATGAGAAATGCAGCACTGGGAGAGCAGACAAGGAAGGAAGGAGTTCAGTCAGGGCGGGATGGATTATCCTACCACCAGTAAGTGTGACAGTGACAGTCAAAGGCTGTGAAACACTGCAAGCGATGCGGCACGAGGCGAAGCAGTTGCTTCGACCGCGTCGCATCGCTTCTAAAGTTCAAATATTTCAACTCTGAGTGCTCAGCTATATGACCTGTCGCAGCTGAGCGCACAGAGAAGAAAAAGCAGGACACACTGAGCACGCACAGCTGCATGCATGCATCCTAAAGGCTGTGACACACTGCATGCGGAGCAGCGCGCAGCGTGTAGATACGGCTGTGCGGGCTCAGTGTGTCCTGCCTTTTCATCTCTGAGCACTCTGTTGCATCAGGTTGCGTAGCTGAGGGCTCAGAGATGAAATATTTGAACTTCAGAAGGGATGCGACGCCGTGCAAAGCAGCTGCTTCGCCTCGCGCCGCATCGCTTGCAGTGTGTCACAGCCTTTATTCTCTGCTGCTAGCAGCACATTAAATGATCACAGCCAGCAGTGTGCAAGTTTACAGACAAGCATACACAGGGACAGGTTGTCTTTAAGGGTCACTGCTAGTATTTGCTTGTCTGTACACTTGCACACTGCGGGCTGTGATTATTTTGTGTGCTACTGTATGTTAGGGACAGGCTTTCTTTAAGGGTTACTACCAGTGTGTGCTTGTCTGTACACTTGCACACTACTGGCTGTGATTATTTAGTGTGCTGCTGTATGTTAGGGACAGGCTTTCTTTAAGTGTTACTGCCAGTGTGTGCTTGTCTGTACAGTTGCACACTGCTGGCTGTGATTATTTAGTGTGCTGCTGTATGTTAGGGACAGGCTGTCTTTAAGGGTTACTGCCAGTGTGTGCTTGTCTGTACACTTGCACACTGCTGACTGTGATTATTTAGTGTGCTGTATGTATTTTAGGGACAGGCTATATTTAAGGGCGTCTGCCAGTGTGTGCTACTCTTTACACTTGTGCATTACTGGCTGTTTATTAGTGTGCTGTATGTATGTTAGGGACAGGTTGTCTTTAAGGGCGTCTGCCAGTGTGTGCTACTCTTTACACTTGTGCATTACTGGCTGTTTATTAGTGTGCTGTATGTATGTTAGGGACAGGTTGTCTTTAAGGGCGTCTGCCAGTGTGTGCTACTCTTTACACTTGTGCATTACTGGCTGTTTATTAGTGTGCTGTATGTATGTTAGGGACAGGTTGTCTTTAAGGGCGTCTGCCAGTGTGTGCTACTCTTTACACTTGTGCATTACTGGCTGTTTATTAGTGTGCTGTATGTATGTTAGGGACAGGTTGTCTTTAAGGGCTTCTGCCAGTGTGTGCTACTCTTTACACTTGTGCATTACTGGCTGTTTATTAGTGTGCTGTATGTATGTTAGGGACAGGTTGTCTTTAAGGGCTTCTGCCAGTGTGTGCTACTCTTTACACTTGTGCATTACTGGCTGTTTATTAGTGTGCTGTATGTATGTTAGGGACAGGTTGTCTTTAAGGGCGTCTGCCAGTGTGTGCTACTCTTTACACTTGTGCATTACTGGCTGTTTATTAGTGTGCTGTATGTATGTTAGGGACAGGTTGTCTTTAAGGGCTTCTGCCAGTGTGTGCTACTCTTTACACTTGTGCATTACTGGCTGTTTATTAGTGTGCTGTATGTATGTTAGGGACAGGTTGTCTTTAAGGGCGTCTGCCAGTGTGTGCTACTCTTTATACTTGTGCATTACTGGCTGTTTATTAGTGTGCTGTATGTATGTTAGGGACAGGTTGTCTTTAAGGGCGTCTGCCAGTGTGTGCTACTCTTTACACTTGTGCATTACTGGCTGTTTATTAGTGTGCTGCTGTATGTTAGGGACAGGTTGTCTTTAAGGGCGTCTGCCAGTGTGTGCTACTCTTTACACTTGTGCATTACTGGCTGTTTATTAGTGTGCTGTATGTATTTTAGGGACAGGCTATATTTAAGGGCGTCTGCCAGTGTGTGCTACTCTTTACACTTGTGCATTACTGGCTGTTTATTAGTGTGCTGTATGTATGATAGGGACAGGTTGTCTTTAAGGGCGTCTGCCAGTGTGTGCTACTCTTTACACTTGTGCATTACTGGCTGTTTATTAGTGTGCTGCTGTATGTTAGGGACAGGTTGTCTTTAAGGGCGTCTGCCAGTGTGTGCTACTCTTTACACTTGTGCATTACTGGCTGTTTATTAGTGTGCTGTATGTATGTTAGGGACAGGTTGTCTTTAAGGGCGTCTGCCAGTGTGTGCTACTCTTTACACTTGTGCATTACTGGCTGTTTATTAGTGTGCTGCTGTATGTTAGGGACAGGTTGTCTTTAAGGGCGTCTGCCAGTGTGTGCTACTCTTTACACTTGTGCATTACTGGCTGTTTATTAGTGTGCTGTATGTATGATAGGGACAGGTTGTCTTTAAGGGCGTCTGCCAGTGTGTGCTACTCTTTACACTTGTGCATTACTGGCTGTTTATTAGTGTGCTGTATGTATGTTAGGGACAGGTTGTCTTTAAGGGTGTCTGCCAGTGTGTGCTACTCTTTACACTTGTGCATTACTGGCTGTTTATTAGTGTCCTGTATGTATGTTAGGGACAGGTTGTCTTTAAGGGCGTCTGCCAGTGTGTGCTACTCTTTATACTTGTGCATTACTGGCTGTTTATTAGTGTGCTGTATGTATGTTAGGGACAGGTTGTCTTTAAGGGTGTCTGCCAGTGTGTGCTACTCTTTATACTTGTGCATTACTGGCTGTTTATTAGTGTGCTGTATGTATGTTAGGGACAGGTTGTCTTTAAGGGCGTCTGCCAGTGTGTGCTAATCCGTACACTTGTGCAATGCTGACTGTGATTTAGTGTGCTGATGTTTGTTAGGGACAGGCTGTCTTTAAGGGTTTCTGCCAAACATACAAACAGCAGCAGCACACTAATAAACAGCAGCAGTACACAAGTGTACAGACTAGCACACACTGGCAGACACCATTAAAGACAACCTTTCCCTAACATACACACAGTAGCACCATTTTAATTAAAATCTAAACACACTGATTAAATCCCTAGTGGTTGTAATTTCCTTTCACATCTATGCGAGTCTGACACTGTCAGCGAGGCTGTCTGAGTGGAAAGTATAGGTTATATTATCTCTTCTGTATGTATTGGTCTGTCTACTGATAAAACCACAGTAACCATTTAATACTTCACCCCCTTGGGACAGTATAACAGGTACATAGCTTTTTGGTCACATATAAGGAAAGGGTTAAATGTGTCCTATGCTGCACATATGCTTGTTTTCCTATTTATCTCAAAACACCTGAGGGGTGGGGTTTATTTCAAGGAGTGGGGTCAAAATTTATTTAAAATTCACAAGCCGCCACTATTACTTATATGACCAAATGTTTCATTTTATGTGTGTCCTTTGTTGAAGAAGCAGCAATGTTCTACTGGGACCTAGCTGAACATAGTGGGTGAGCCAATAACTAGAGGCATTTATGTGTATTTGCCAATCTTCAGCTAAATTATTTCAGTCACGTGATACATAAAGGGTCCATAATTTCAAAATTAAACTTTTAATGATTCAGACAGCATGCAATGTTATACAAATTTCCAATTTACTTCTAATACTAAATTTGCTTTTCAACATAGATATCTTTAAAATAATGGCCTAGGTAGACTCAGGAGCATCAATACACTACTGAGAGCTAGCTAGCAATTGGTGGCTACATATATATATATATATATATATATATATATATATATATATATATGTCTCTTCTCATTGGCTCACCAAATATGTTCAGCTGTCTCACAGTAGTGCGTTGCTGCCCCTGAGCCTACCAAGGCCCAATGGTTACTATTCAGCAAAAGGATACCAACAAAAATGAAGCAAATTTGATAACAGAAGTAAATTGGCATATTGTATACAATTACATGCACTATCTGTAATATGATAGTTTAATCATTTTCGCTTTCTGTCCCTTTAAAAGACCGTATAACTCTCTTATTTATTTATTTTATCCTCAATACCAGACTCCAGCTCCTCCACCAATATAATGGATAATCTGTGATGATTGGGCACAATGTTAGTTGGGTCATACAATGTCAAACCTAACAGCACTACCTTAGCCCCACTGTTGATCCCGATCCATGATGTATATTTTTGACTAATCAGTAATTTTACACCTTAACTGCCTATAACATACAAATGAATGATTTTACCTCTTTAGCTGCCAGTAAAAAGTAAACAGAAGTGATTTTATCCCCTTGTCTGCCCCTCACTACTTTATATTGTAGTCATGGCGGGGGAGGGGCATATGAGGTGGGAGGTGCATATGAGATGGGAGGGGAAATAGGGTAGAGGAAGGGCAAATGAGGTAGGTAGGTGGAGAAAAAAGGGGGTGGGGGGCCCAACCACACTTTTGCCCGGGGCCCTGGTTGGTCTCAGTCCGTCCCTTATACCAAATTGTAAATTATTTAGATCTGATATTTAATTTGGAATACCCCTAATTTTTATAGCCCTGAAATTTCCAATTTTACTAAGTCTGCTGGTATCAATGTAGATGTCACTAATTTCAAAATATTTTTTTCAGATGCTATTTTGGAAGAAATGGCTTTCCAGACTAACCTATATGCAGAGCAGTGCTTGGCCCAGAAATCACCTTAAAGGGACAGTCTACACCAGAATTTTTATTTTTTTAAAAGATTGATAATCCCTTTATTACCTACTCCCTAGTTTTGCACAACCAACACAGTTATATAAATACACTTTTTACCTCTGTGATTACCTTGTATCTAAGCCTCTGCAAACTTCCCCCTTATTTCAGTTCTTTTGACAGACATCCATTTTAGCCCATCAGAGCTTGCTCCTAGGAACTCCGTGTGCAAGAGCACAGTGTTATCTATATGAGACACATGAACTAACACCCTCTAGTGGTGAAAAACTGTCAAAATGCCCTGAGAGAAGAGGCGGCCTTCAATGGCTTAGAAATTAGCATATGAACCTCCTAGGTTTATCTTTCAACTAAGAATACCAAGAAAACAAAGCAAAATTGGTGATAAAAGTAAATTGGAAAATTGTTTAAAATGACATTCTCTATCTGAATCATGAAAGTTTATTTTGGACTAGACTGTCCCTTTAAACCCACATTTTTTCTTTCATGATTCGGATAGAGCAGGCAATTTTAAGCAACTTTCTAATTTACTCCTATTATCAATTTTTCTTCGTTCTCTTGCTATCTTTATTTAAAAAGCAGGAATGTGATGCATAGGAGCCGGCCCATTTTTGGTTGAGGACCTGGGTTATGCTTGCATATTGTAAGCCTCCAATAAGCAAGCACTATTCATGGTGCTGAACCTAAAATGGTCTGGCTGCGAAGATTTACATTCCTGCTTTTAAAATAAAGATAGCCAGAGAACAAAGAAAAATTGATAATAGGAGTAAATTAGAAAGTTGCTTAACCTCTTGAGGACTGATGACGGTCCTGAACAGTTATGACTTAAAACGAGCTGCGGGATCGATCAGAGATCGCTTCCGCCAAAATACCGCTGTTACTATCTGCCAGGCATGTGAGGCAGATAGTAACAGCCAATTATTATGTTTGTGACAGTGTTACAATGTCACTATTGATAAATTTTAAAAATATATATTTTGAAACAGCAATGTCCTACTTGTACTTATAGCCCTATAACTTGCAAAAAAGCATGTAAACACTGGGTGTTTTTAAACTCAGGACAAAATTTTGAATCTATTTAGCAGTTTTTTTCATTAGCTTTTGTAGATGAATAAAAGATTTTTCACGTAAAAGTAAAAAAACATGTTTTTTTTTTTTCAATTTTTCACCATATTTTATTTATTTTTTTTAAAAGTCAATTATATGACATGATACATAAATGGTATGTAAAGAAAGCCCTGCTTGTCCTGAAAAAAACAATATAAAATTTGTATGGGAACAGTACATAAGAGAGAGGAAAATTACAGCTAAACAGCCCTGGTCTTTAAGGGGTTAAAATTTCATGCTCTATTTGAATCATGAAAGAAAAAATTTGGGTTCAGTGTCCCTTTAAGATAATTGGATCCCAACAAATATTGCAGAATTACATTTTTTGGGGGGCTCACACTTACACTATGGGCATCATACCCAAGCCAAGCATAAAATCGTATTGGTCTACCCACCCTGTATTTTCTACACCTCTGTTCCCAGCAGCAAAGCCCAGATCAAGGTATGAAACCTTACACAGTTTCCTCCACTTTACCGATAACACACAGGCCCTACCTTTGACTGACACAAATTATGATAGATTATATAAAATAAGACCACTAATTGATTATTTTAACAAATTATTTGCTGAAAAATATACCCCCATGAGTCCCTAATGCTTTTCAAAGATAGATTATCCCCTCCAAAAAAGCATGTTACGGCATTAAATTGTATAAACTGTGTGAGAGTTCCACAGGCTACATTCAAAATGAAGGGAAAGACTGCCAATTAGATTCACCTGGCTGCCCACCTTACCTTACTACAAGTGAGAAAATTGTCTGGGACCTGATCCATCTCTTGCTAGGATATGGGTACCATCTTTATGTTGATAATTCTTTTTTTTTTTTTTTTTTATAAATATTTTTATTGAGGGTTGAAAAAGATATACATATAGGTATCTTACAGTAAGATAAATACAGTTATAAATCCTATATAACAATGTATTGTCAAATGAATTAGTAATTTCAATTAACATTCCAGAGAAGTAGGCTATCTAAGAAATAACTTTTGTCTGTTGTGCGAAATATAAAGTATCATATGTCAACTCTCATAATCTATATGTGGATAATTATTATACAAGTATCCCCCTTTTTTTAAATATTATTTAGCATTGACACTGTAGCCTGGCAATTAGTCTCCAAGAAACAAAATGCAGGAAAAACAGCAGCGTTGCGGAGTGAAGAACTCCTAGCAGTTAAATATAGTGACAAAAAAGATGAGTATATGCTAACTACTATACACAATGAGGGAACCAAGACAGTTATTCCCAGAGGTGAAAGGAGACAAATGAAAAAAAAAACAGTTTGCATTTTAGACTATAATAAATACAAACATTGGAAGACTTACTGGCAGACATTTCCCCAGTTATATCCCCCCTACAGAAAAGAAGGCCTGTTCCCTAAAACAGAGTTTGCACAAAAAAAAAGGGAGTGAGGAAAAACTCACGTTTTCACTGTATGACATGCACATCAAAACCTGGTCTATGCATCCAAAATTTAAAATACAGTTGAAAAATACTGGTAAAAATTCTGGTTATGAATAAATTATTTTTTTTGTGGCATGAAAATGATATCATTTAATACTGGCAGTTATGCCAGAGCAAACAAGACATTAACCCTTTCCTCAAAATTCCCTTTAAGAAATGTGGTGCACAGCTGCAATTAGCTGTCTTCTATGACCCTTTGCCCAAACATATCTAAAAAATCCTCTTCCAGACCTGTGATGCACAGCTGCAATTTGTGACTGTATATGACCCTTTGCCAAAAAGTATCTAAAAATCCTCTTTCAGAACTGTGATACCAAATGGGCCCTGGACCTATGCCGCCCACAACGTGTCTAAAATACCCTTTCAGAACTGTGATTCACAGCTACAATTAGCAGCCTTCTAATTACCAAAACCAATGACAAGCCCATGCATGTCTGCTATTTCTGAAAAAAGGGATCCTAAAAAAGATTTTAAAATAATTTGAAATTTCACTGTACATGTTTTCTGTAAATAATGTAAATGAGAACTCCAATGCTTGTTAAAAGAATCTTTTTTTATTTTTCTAAATTATTGCATTTGGGATTTATCTGACTGCCTGCTGTTAGCATGATCCAATAGATATGTAATGTCCACAGCACTGGTTATATTCAATATTATCTTTATTCAGACATGGGTAAAAAACAGCAGCGTTTCGTGACTATGTGTCACTTAATCATGCTATACTTAGCTTAACACAGGTTTCTACTTTTATAGTTTCATATTTCGCGCCAGTCAGTCTGTAATTGTACTCTGGCACCATCTTGTGGCTCTTTTGTGAAATTACCGGTTAATCTGTGAAGCAAGTAATTAAAAACAAAACAATAATATAGCAACAATGACATAAAGCTCAAGATGTAACATAGCCATAAATACATAGTTTAACTAATCATTCACAACATTTTGTATTATTGATATATGGCTTTTGCTAATATTCAAATTTCTTTTATCTAAAATATAACCCAAATCCAATTATATCAGAGACATATCAAAAATAGCAAGATAGGTCAAAATCTCTATTCAGACCTTTAGGGGCCAGGGTTTCCATTTTATGGATCCACCACATTTCTTTCCTTTTTAGTAAAGTCTCTCTGTCCATGCCATTCCTGGGTACTTTGATCTGTTCAATTATTTGCCATCTTAGTTGGCTTATTCCATGTCCTTTTTCCAGGAAATGCCTGGACAGAGGGGCCTCCATGTTTTTTCGCCTTATTTTAGAACAGTGCTGTGTCATGCGGTCTCTTACTTTCTGTGTCGTTTCACCTAGGTATACCTTTTGTCTATTCTTATAATTATTAAAATATGTACAGTTCATTTGGGCAGTTATGCAATAGCAAATAAACCATTAACCCTTTACTATAACGTGTCTAAAAATCCTCTTTCAGAAGTGTGTTGCGCAAGTGCAATAAGTGGCCTTCTAATTACCAAAAGCAATGGTAAACCCATGCATGTCTGCTAATTCTGAACACAGGAGATCTTAGAGAAGCTTCTGCAAGCTTTTTTTTTATGACTGCACATACTATGTGTAAATAATTTCAGTGAGAAACCCAAGGTTTGTGAAAAAGTTAAAGGGACACTAAACCCAAATTTTTTCTTTAATGATTCAGGTAGAACATGCAATTTTAAACAACTTTCTAATTTACTCCTACTATCAATTTTTATTCGTTCTCTTGCTATCTTTATTTAAAAAGTACAAATTTAAAGCTTAGTAGCCGGCCCATTCTAGGTTCAGCACCATGGCTAGCACTTGCTTATTGGTGGATACAGTTAGCAAACCAATAAGCAAGCATAACCCAGGTTCTCAATAAAAAATGGGCCGGCTCTTAAGCGTCATTCCTGCTTTTTAAATAAAGATAGCAAGAGAACAAAGAAAGATTGATAATAGGAGTAAATTACGCCTAGATTACGAGTTTTGCGGTAAGGTGAAAAAGCAGTGTTAACAGGTCCTAACACTGTTTTTTTACACCCGCTGCTATTACGAGTCTTGCAGGTATAGGTGTACCGCACACTTTTTTGGCCTTACCACAAACCTACTTACGTAAAGTTCGTAAAGCCTTTTTTCTATGGGACTTCCATTACAAGTTTGTCCTGGGAGGCCAAAAAGTGAGCGGTACAGCCTCTACCGACAAGATTCCAAACGCATTTTAAAGTCAGTAGTTATGAGTTTTACGCTATAACGCTGTAGCATAAAACTCATAACTAAAGTGCTAAAAAGTACACTAACACCCATAAACTACCTATTAACCCCTAAACCGAGGCCCTCCCGCATCGCAAACACTATAATAACATTTTTAACCCCTAATCTGCCCTTTCCAGACATCGCCGCCACTATAATAAACATATTCACCCCTAAACCACCGCACTCCCGCCTCGCAAACACAAGTTAAATATTATTAACCCCTAATCTGCCGCCCGCAACGTTGCGCCACTATTCTAAATTTATTAACCCCTAAACCTAAGTCTAACCCTAACCCTAACCCCCCTAACTTAAATATAATTAAAATAAATCTAAATAAAATTCCTATCATTAACTAAATTATTCCTATTTAAAACTAAATACTTACCTGTAAAATAAACCCTAAGCTAGCTACAATATAACTAATAGCTTTGGGTTTATTTTTATTTTACAGACAAGTTTGTATTTATTTTAACTAGGTAGAATAGTTACTAAATAGTTATTAACTATTTAATAACTACCTAGCTAAAATAAATACAAATTTACCTGTAAAATAAAACCTAACTTAAGTTACACTAACACCTAACACTACACTACAATTAAATAAATTCCCTACATTAAATTAAATTAGCTAAATCACAAAAAAAACCCACTAAATTGCAGAAAATAAAAAACAAATTGCAAGATCTTTAAACTAATTACACCTAATCTAATAGCCCTATCAAAATAAAAAAAGCCCCCCCAAAATAAAAAAAAGGGCCTTTTGCGGGGCATTGCCCCAAAGAAATCAGCTCTTTTACCTGTAAAAGAAAATACAAACAACCCCCTCAACAGTAAAACCCACCACCCACAAAACCAACCCCCCAAATAAAATCCTAACTAAAAAAACCTAAGCTCCCCATTGCCCTGAAAAGGGCATTTGGATGGGCATTGCCCTTAAAAGGGCATTTAGCGGGAGAAGTCTTCATCCAAGCGGCAAGATGTCCTCAACGAAGCCGGCAGAAGTGGTCCTCCAGACAGGCAGAAGTGGTCCTCCAGACGGGCAGAAGTCTTCACCCAGACAGCATCTTCTATCTTCATCCTTCCGACATGGAGCGGCTCCATCTTCAAGACATCCATCTTCAAGACATCTGGAGGACCACTTCTGCCGGCTTCGTTGAGGACATCTTGCCACTTGGATGAAGACTTCTCCCGGTAAGTGAATCTTCTGGGGTTAGTGTTAGGATTTTTTAAGGGTGTATTGGGTGGGTTTTATTTTTAGGTTAGGGCTTTGGGCAGCAATATAGCTAAATGCCCTTTTCAAGGCAATGGGGAGCTTAGGTTTTTTAGTTAGGATTTTATTTGGGGGGTTGGTTGTGTGGGTGGTGGGTTTTACTGTTGGGGGGGTTGTTTGTATTTTCTTTTACAGGTAAAAGAGCTGATTTCTTTGGGGCAATGCCCCGCAAAAGGCGCTTTTAAGGGCTATTGGTAGTTTATTTTAGGCTAGGGTTTTTTTTATTTTGGGGGGGCTTTTTTATTTTGATAGGGCTATTAGATTAGGTGTAATTAGTTTAAAGATCTTGTAATTTGTTTTTTATTTTCTGTAATTTAGTGTTCTTTGTTTTGTGATTTAGCTAATTTAATTTAATGTAGGGAATTTATTTAATTGTAGTGTAGTGTTAGGTGTTAGTGTAACTTAGGTTAGGTTTTATTTTACAGGTAAATTTGTATTTATTTTAGCTAGGTAGTTATTAAATTATAAATAACTATTTAGTAACTATTCTACCTAGTTAAAATAAATACAAACTTGTCTGTAAAATAAAAATAAACCCTAAGCTAGAAACAATGTAACTGTTAGTTATATTGTAGCTATCTTAGGGTTTATTTTACAGGTAAGTATTTAGTTTTAAATAGGAATATTTTAGTTAATGATAGTAATTGTATTTAGATTTATTTAAATAATATTTAAGTTAGGGGGTGTTAGGGTTAGACTTAGGTTTAGGGGTTCATAAATTTAGAATAGTGGCGGCGGCGTTGGGGGCGGCAGATTAGGGGTTAATAAATGTAAGTAGGTTGCGGCGACATTGGGGGAGGGAGATTAGGGGTTAATAAATATAATGTAGGTGTCGACGATGTTGGGGGCAGCAGATTAGGGGTTAATAAGTATAATGTAGGTGTCGGCGATGTCGGGGGCGGCAGATTAGGGGTTAATAAGTGTTAGATTAGGGGTGTTTAGACTCGGGGTTCATGTTAGGGTGTTAGGTGTAAACATAAAATGTGTTTTCCCATAGGAATCAATGGGGCTGCGTTACTAAGTTTTACGCTGCTTTTTTGCAGGTGTTAGACTTTTTTTCAGCCGGCTCTCTATGGGGAAATCGTGCACGAGCACGTACAACCAGCTCACCGCTGACTTAAGCAGCACTGGTATTGGAGTGCGTTATGGAGCACAATTTTGCTCTACGCTCACTTCTTGCCTTTTAACGCCGGGTTTGTAAAAACCTGTAATACCAGTGCTGCAGGTGAGCGGTAAGAAAAAACTGCACGTTAGCACCGCACCCCTCATAACGCAAGCCTCGTAATCTACCCGTTCGAAAGTTGCTTAAAATTGCATGTTCTATCTGAATCATTAAAGAAAAAATTTGGGTTCAGTGTCCCTTTAATGATTTTTTTTATATGTCCACATTTGGTACACCTCTGACTGCAAACTGGTGACATGAAATATGCCTAAATGGGTTAGATCAATACCTTGGGTTGTCTACTTTATAAATATATACAGTTTTGGGGGGGCAATTTTTGCCTGCACCCTTTGCCATAACGTGTCTAAAAATCCCCTTTTAGAAGTGCGGTGCTCAGGTGCAATTAGTGGCCTCTAATTACTAAAAGCAATGGTAAACACATGCATGTCTGCTAATTCTGAACACAGGGGAACCTAGAGAAGCTTCTGCAAGCATTTGTCTTGTGACTGCACAAGTTATATGTAAATCATTTCTGTGATAATTAGTATTTTATATATCTTTTTTCTGTACATTTACAATAATTTCATAATTCTGTGAACAAATAGCTATTTGAAACTGTTATACACAGAAAGCTCTTCTTATGCCAAAAATAAATAAATATAGGTTTCATAGGTAAATAAAAAAAAAACAAGGTTTTTTTCTGTTTAAATGGAGTGATTGTAAAAATGCAAAAAAAATCTCCAGTACTTTGAGCAAGTTTTTCTCTAAAAGTCCCAGTAGTGAAGGGGTTAATTGGGTTACATAACCTTTTTTGCTTTTGTTTTCATGTATATGAAGCTTATTTAACCAAATAATTGTTCTCATGTTAGTGATCTGTTTACTAGCAAACTATTGTATTTTTGTAAATATTGTTTTGGTAATGGTTTGTAGACGTGCATTTATTTTCAGAAGAACCAAAGAAAACAAGACAAGACTGCTAGCAGCACTGTTGTCTCTCAGCAACAGCAGCCTGAGCAAAGGGTGAAAGTGCTTTCATTTTCTTCTTATTTAATCTATTAAACAACACTTTAACATATATCTAAGCACCGACACCATCTTCTACAGGTGCTCAGCAGACAGTCAGAGCTCACCCCCAGAGACTTTCTGCATTGCAAGCGGAGAAAAGTGTCTGTGTGTAGTGTGCACAGTCATGTGGCTGTGATCGATTTGACTTGTCAGGACGGTGACCGTGAATGTATAATTGTTTGAAGAGTGTGGCCTTCTCACCTTCTTATCACTTTCTTGAGTTGACTTTAATGCTGACTGAAAAATGTGTCAGGGCACATAATACATTACATATTGTAGCAAATAGGATTCGATAGTCCAGTCACTTCTTGCTGATCAGACCTGATGTATATGTGATGTGACATATATATATATATATATATATATATATATATATATATATATATATATATATATATATATATATATGTATATATATATATATATGTATATGTGTGTATATATACAGTTAGGTCGGGAAATAATTGGACACTGACACAATTTTCATAATTCTGGCTCTGTACGCCACCACAATGGATTTGAAATGCAACAACAGAGATGCAATTGAAGTGCAGCCTTTCATCTTTAATTCAAGGAGTTGAACAAAAATATTGTATGAAATGTTTAGGAATTGCAACCATTTTCATGCACAGTCTCCTTATTTCAGGGGCTCAAATGTAATTGGACACAATAACACAAACATAAATAAAATGTTTATTTTTAATACTTTGTCAAGAATCCTCTGTAGGCAATGGCTGCTTGAAATCTGGAATCCATGGACATCACCAAACGCTGGGTTTCCTCTTTTGTGATGCTTTGCCAGGCCTTTACTGTAGCTGTCTTCAGTTGTTTATTCACGGGTCTTTCTGCCATAAGTTTTGTCTTCAGCAAGTGAAATGCATGCTTAAGAGAGTTGAGATCAGGTTATTGACTAGGCCATTGCAGAATATTCCACTTCCTTGCCTTAAAAAAACTAATTTCACTGTATGTTTTCAGTCATTGTCAATCTGTAAATTGAAGCGCAGTCCAATCAACCGGTGAATATGGGTGAATCTGAGCAGACAATATATCCCTATACACTTCAGAGTTCATCTGGCTTCTTCTGTCTGCTGGATGTTGTGAAGGGGTTTTTCTTTATCATGGAAAGGATCCTATGATCATCTACCACTGTCTTCCGTGAACGTCCAGGCCTCTTTGTATTGCAGAGCTCACCAGTGAGTTCTTTTTTTCTCGCAGAATGTACTAGACTGTTGATTTGGCTACTCCTAATGTAATCTCTCGGATGGATTTCTTTTTTTTAGCCTAAGGATTGGCTGTTTTACTTGCATTGAAAGCTCCTTTGAACCCATGTGGTGTGTCCACAGCAAAAGCTTCCAAATGTGAATGCCACACCTTTAATCAACTCCACATCTTTTACCTGCTTAATTGATGATGAAATAAGAAAGGAATAGCCCACACCTGTCCATGAAACAACTTTTGAGTCCATTGTCCAATTACTCTTGGTCCCTTGAAAAGAGGGGCTACATATTAAAGAGCTGCAATTCCTAAACTCTTCCTACAATTTGTATGACTAATGTACTGTATATGAGTGTGTGTATATATGTATTTATAAGTGTGTGTATGTATATATATATATATATGAGTGTGTGTATATATGTAATTATAAGTGTGTGTATGTATATATATATATATATATATATATGAGTGTGTGTATATATGTATTTATAAGTGTGTGTATGTATATATATATATATGAGTGTGTGTATATATGTAATTATAAGTGTGTGTATGTATATATATATATATATGAGTGTGTGTATATATGTATTTATAAGTGTGTGTATGTATATATATATATGAGTGTGTGTATATATGTAATTATAAGTGTGTGTATGTACTGTATATATATATATATATGTGTGTGTATATATGTATTTATAAGTGTGTGTATGTATATATATATATGAGTGTGTGTATATATGTATTTATAAGTGTGTGTATGTATATATATATATATATGAGTGTGTGTATATATGTATTTATAAGTGTGTGTATGTATATATATATGAGTGTGTGTATGTATATATATATGAGTGTGTGTATATATGTATTTATAAGTGTGTGTATGTATATATATATGAGTGTGTGTATATATGTATTTATAAGTGTGTGTATGTGTATATATATATGAGTGTGTGTATATGTAATTATAAGTGTGTGTATGTATATATATATATATATATATGAGTGTGTGTATATATGTATTTATAAGCGTGTGTATGTATATATATATATGAGTGTGTGTATATATGTAATTATAAGTGTGTGTATGTATATATATATATATATATATATATATATATATATATATATATATATATATGAGTGTGTGTATATGTATTTATAAGTGTGTGTATGTATATATATATATGAGTGTGTGTATATATGTAATTATAAGTGTGTGTATGTACTGTATATATATATATGAGTGTGTGTATATATGTATTTATAAGTGTGTGTATGTATATATATGAGTGTGTGTATATATGTATTTATAAGTGTGTGTATGTATATATATGAGTGTGTGTATATATGTATTTATAAGTGTGTGTATGTATATATATGAGTGTTTGTATATATGTATTTATAAGTGTGTGTATGTATATATGAGTGTGTGTATGTATATATATGAGTGTGTGTATATATGTAATTATAAGTGAGTGTATGTATATATATGAGTGTGTGTATATATGTATTTATAAGTGTGTGTGTGTGTATATATATTTGAGTGTGTGTTTGAGTGAGTTTGTGTATGTATGAATATGGGTATGTGTTATGTGTGTATGTACGAGTAAGTGAATGTGTTATGTGTGTGTGTCTCTGTATATGAGGATGTGCTTATAAGTGCATGGCTATGCATGTGTGTGTGTGTGTATATATGTATGGACTGTACTCCTAATTAGAGTTAACACGGGATTGGAAACAAGTTTTTTTTTCAATGTTTCTATCATGCTATGTGCTCTGATATGTTGCATGTCTAAACTTGTCTGCTATTTGTTTTATTATCAATACCTACAGTCCTTGTATCTTTAACAATTAACAGGGTGGGAATCTTGCACCAGGGTCCTCTGTTGATTAGGTCCAACCGCCACTGGTGGTCAGGGTTTATGAAGCAGCGGTTTAAACCACTAACATTTGATGTTCCTATAATAATAATAATAATAATATGCCTTTTCTACACCAAGATTATGATTTTTTTTTTCTTTTAACAGTGGGAACCAGTGCAGTATTATGACAACAAAATCATCTGCGACCTTATTGAAGAAAAGTACAAAGGAATAATCGCTATAATGGTAATTTTCTTTGTGTTTTGCAATAGATCCATTAAATTAAAACAATATAGTGGATTGATAATTTAATAAAAAATAATCTAGATACCAATCTATGTGTTGGAGTCAGGCAAACAATGCATTAATCTCATGTATGAATAAAGGTTAGTCCCCCAAGGGTCTTGTAGGTTTGGTTTTTTGGGGATTAAGCCTAGTCCCCCAGCATCTGATTCCTACTACAAACAGATCCTCAGCCTCTTGTGTATTAAATAAACCCAACATAAAAATATAGAACTGTTGCGCAAATAAAAAAAATCTATTTGCTGAAGGTCTTTTTTTAAAAGATATAAATTTTATAATCACAAATATATGTATTCAATTTTACCAACTCATTAACAGACAAGTCTAGCACAAATAATATAGTCAAACATCTTCTATGCCACTGTTCTTTTCCACTTCTAGAATGTAGAAAGAAAAAAAACAGAGACAATCAGAACCAAACATCTATATATATATATATATGATATATAATACAACCGTACCCAAAACTGCAAGTGCCCAGACCCCCAATACATGCACTCACTCTTTCGGCTGCAGCCTCCTCTATGGCTGGTTCCAGACTGAGCTGATGTTAAGGGAATTCTGTACAGTTGTTATAAAGTGTAACAAATGGTATCAGCTTTTCACTGTGTCACCTCCAATCATTTTTAAGGTGGTTCATCACATCTAGGTACAACGTTACATTATAGCCCCATAAGCTCTATTCAGGAACACTCGGCTGTTGTAGTTTTGTTCTCAGATTCAACTTGTATTCACAAACGGAAGCAAAGCAATTTGTACCTTCTGTAAACAGTCCCACATAAGGTTATGGCAGTGGTCTAAAAGTATTAAAGGGGCAGGAAAACCCAACAATTTCTTTCATAATTTGGATAGAACATACAATTTTAAACAACTTCAAAATTCTATTGTCTGTTTTTTAACTTAGCTCACCCTGAATTAAATTTTCAAAATTGGCCATTTGACTGTCTTTGATCATGTCATTAACTAATGTATTGCATTAAGCTGAATAATTTAGGCTGACCATATTGCCGCTTTAAGAAGGAACACATATGAAAAATACATATGTGAGGGTTCTTATACAAAACCATTTCTTTAAACAGCCCTGAAAACAGCCCTGACATATGTATTTTTCATATGTGTCCCTTTTTAAAGCGGCAATATGGTCAGCCTATGAATACTCTTTCCTATAAATGTAACACTGCTATAGGGTAGCATTGCAGGGGTTAGCATTGCAGGTTTAGATAGCAGTATTGTAACATCATCTGTTCACATCTCTTAAGTGAACATTTATATGTGAGGCACTAAGAATTGGGCAAAAGAATTATACAAGAATATAAGGAGGGACCAGGCAAGTTCTGTTTTAATACTAAATTGTATACACTGTTTGACTATTTTTTGGCCTTGCGAGTAAGTATACAAAAAGTGGGCTCACGCTTTTAAAAGGATATAAAACAGTCTCTTTCATTGTTAAAATAAAAAAGCACTAAGCAGTGGGTTATATACACAACTTTTCTATAGCCCATACTTGGGTATAGAAATACTTTAAGCACAGTTTGGGATACCACAGACAAAAACCGTTATTTCAAATTCCAATATAAAGGTAAAGTAGCTATTGTAAACAATTTAAAACACTCCAGCAGGTAAAATGGATCATTGGGAACAAATTAAAAGGGAGAACAAAAAAGGCTAAACTGTCCCTTAAAGTGACATAGAAGTTAAATGGTTTTGATTTTAGAATATCCTTTCCATGTTGGGTTAACATTATCTTTAATGATATTATTAGTGTTTGAAATTGTTTTCTTGTTTGTCTTGATGGACTGACCTTCCCTTTCTGAAATTCTAAAATTTGGTGCTTGCTTCCATTTTTTAAAATAGTTTCTATGAAGCCTATCACACTTCTATCACTCAGCTCTGATGATCTCATTAGAAACGTTGGCAAGTGTTTAAAGGGACAGTAAACACCAAAAATGTTATTGTTTAAAAAGATAGATAATCCCTTTATTTACCATTTCCCAGTTTTGCATAACCAACACTGTTATAGAAATATACTTTTTACCTCTGTAATTACCTTGTATCTACGTTTCTGCAGCCTGCATCCTTATCTCAGGTCTTTTGACAGACTTACATTTCAGGCAATTAGTGCTGACTCTTAAATAACTCCACATGCGTGAGCACAGTGTTATCTGTATGAAACACACGAACTAGCTCCCTCTAGCTGTGAAAAACTATCAAATGCATTCAGATAAGAAATAAGTATATGAACAAATTTGATGATAAATTGGAAAGTTGTTTAAAATTACATGCCCTATCTGAATCATGAAAGTTTAATTTGGACTTTACTATCCATTTAAATACTCAGTGTCAACTAGAAATGTAAATATCTTTGTTAAAGTGCTGTAAGCAGATGAAAACCCTTCAGAAGAGCAAGAGATTGGCCTAAACCTGAGCTGAGCATTTGTTTTAAGCTCATGACAGACAGTATCTATAATGTGATAACCCCCTTGGATCCCAATGAATGTGTAAATGTGATGTAACAGCTGTGCAGTCTCCTTTATGACTTTGTCTTGTAGGATGAGGAATGTTTGAGACCTGGGGAAGCCACAGACCTGAGCTTGCTGGCAAAGTTAGAGGAGAAGGTTGGAGACCACCCCCATTTTCTTACGTAGGTGCTTGTGTATTTTTAACAGACCATTAAATAACGTAAATGATCAAATCAACACATACATAAAACAAAGCCTTATTCATGTTTACACTGTGAACTCTTGCTCATTAGGAGCATATTTAGGTATGCATATATGGAATATCTGAAAGTAAATGTAGTTTTCTTTTAATTGCATGTTCTATCTGAATTCTGAAAGTTTCATTTTGACTGTTCATTAACCATGATAGCAATGAATACATAGGACCATATGCAATATAATTTGCTGTGTGCACTGGTTTTTCAAATCTGTCCTCAGACCTCCCTAACAGGCCACATTTTGAGGCTATCTGAACTAGAGCACATATCATAACTATTTCAAAGTCAAATTCTTCCCCTTTTTGGAAAGTAAAGGCATTGAACACTGGCTCCACATCTTTCCTCATAAAGTATAAGATAATTAACTTGTACTTCACCACTCTCCTTGTCCAGCTTGGAAGCCAGCTGAACATATTGGGTGAGCCAATGACAAGAGGCATATATATGTATCCACCAATCGGCATCTAGCTCTCAGTAGTGTATTGATGTTCATAAGCCTACCTAGGTATGATTTTAAAGATATTAATGGGGAAAAGCCAATTTAATTTTGATTTTACGGTCCCTTTATCTATCACGTGTCTCATATAAATTTGACAATTTCTTATCTAACTGGGCTCTTTATATCATTTTAAAGATAATATATTTCCTTTAAAGGGATATTCCAGTCAAAACTGAATTGCACAAAGATGAACTACATCTTTGGAGAGAAACATATTTACAATATACATATATTTAGTAAAAGTTATCTCTATTTTAGTGTTAACTTTTTTCTCTGCACATAAAGTATAGCAAGATATTCTCAGTGCACCAACATTTTAAATACTGCAGCTGCTCCAATCTCCAGTGGGGCTTGTATCTTGTCAGTAATTAACAAATTGAGTACTTACCAGATGATACAAGCCCTTTAGGCTGTCTGACCAAGTGCTGTTTTTAAAATGCTAGTGCATTGAGCATACTTAAATACACCCTTGAAACAGCAATAACTTGTATTACAAGAATTTTTGATCATTTATGTATATTGCAAAAATGATTCTATTCAAAAGTGAAATGTACCCATGTTTTGACTGGAATGTCCCTTTAAATAAGAGATGCATGATCCTATAAGTATGCTTATATACTAAATATATAGGTAAAACTATCTCCATTTTATCTGACATCAGGGCAGGTTTAGCGAAAGAGAGAGTAAAGTCTGAAGTGAAAAGTCAGTATTTGCATATAAATGTGATGCACTGGGGACTGGGTTCCATGTGTATGATTTTCACAGCAGTAAGCCTGTGTTTGCAAGCAGTTTATCCTTGGGACGCCAATAACATGCACACACCTGGACAGTGTATCTCTGGGATGCCAATAACACACAAACCTGGGCAATTTATCCCTGGGATGCCATTACACACACCTGGGCAGTTTATCCCCGAGATGCCAGTAACACACATAGCCCTCTTCAGTTAACCCCTGAGATACCCATGACACACAAACCTGTAGTTAATGCCTTGGTTTAAAACCCAGCAGATACCATGACTCCTTCCGTTTTTATCTCTTACTTTATCACCTGCAGAAACACTGCCTTTAGGCTTGTGCGCATGGGCATTGGCTGAAGAGGAAAGTTTAGAAGTGCTGGGCACAGAAGGCAGCTAGAGTAGTGGTAAGAGAAAGTCTTTCAGGCTGCCGGGTAGCTATGAGGTGCACAGCATCAAACTGATTATAGTTGTATCCCATCTCCTAAATCTGACAGGTAGAGTGGATCAGGCACGGCAGAGAAGAAATGGCAAAAGTTTATAATAAAATATAATTATATAAATAAGCAAAGGTGCACTGTCATTTGAACAAAGATATTTGTTACTGTCAAAAATTTGGCGGCACTCCTTTGGCTTTCTTGCTGCAAGAATCGCTTAGCTAGAGACAAGTGCCTGAGCATGTAATAAAGCTACCAAGGGACATGAGGAGTGTTGTAGAGGAATTAGAGTTGCATGATACCGAAGGTTAACCCACCCATCTTTCCCATTTGTGAGTAGAAGGGGGGGCTGAGTATATATTTATTCTCTCTCCTCACACACTCTCTCTCCTCACACACACTCTCTCTCTCTATCTCTCCTCACTCTCTCTCCTCACACTCTCTCTCTCTCTATCTCTCTCTCCTCACTCTCTCTCCTCACACTCTCTCTCTCTCTATCTCTCTCATCACACTCTCTCTCACTCTCTCTCTCTCTCTCTCTCTCCTCACTCTCTCTCTATCTCTCTCATCACACTCTCACTCTCTCTCTCTCTCCTCACACTCTCTATTCTCACACACACACTCTCTCTCTATCTCTCTCTCCTCACTCTCTCTCCTCACACTCTCTCTCTCCTCTCTCTCTGTCCTCACTCTCTCTCTATCTCTCTCTGTCCTCACTCTCTCTCTATCTCTCTCATCACACTCTCTCTCTCTCTCTCTCTCTCTCTCTCTCACCTAACACTCCTGGATTGCAGTAGAGCTGTTTTACAGTACCTTCACATTTTTTAGACTGCTGCAGGAATAAGGTGGGGGAGGTCAGCTCACTGACATCCAGGGCTGCCATCTGCTTGCAATAAATAAAAGTCTGCTCAAAGCAGATTGGACAGCCAGCCCAGATTAAAGTAATAAGGCAGTATTGGGAATTAGTATGCTGCCCCTGGGGCCACTGAGCGCCTTGTCTCACCCTTGTGAGATGTGTGGGGTTATCTCAGTTGACCTTACAAAACGGTTCAACTTCAGTTGCAAGGCTGCAGTCTGCAGAGTAGAGTAAAACAGCAGATCTGTGAATATGTGCATGTAGCACAATTAAATAATAATTATTAGGCAGATCTGTTGCTTGGTACTTGAAAATTGCCTCCTTACCTCCTTCCTAAATTCCACTTCATTATGCACTGCTGACTCTTCCCTGCATGCACTGACAGAGCGCTCATGCTTCCAGACCTCCACTGCACAACTGAGCAGCAACCGGCCCTTCCCTCTCTATTTTGGGGGGGCTTTTATATTTTGATAGGGTTATTAGTTTAGGTGTAATTGTTTTTATTTTTGATAATTTCGTTTTTTGTAGTGTTAGGTTTTTTTAAACCTTTAAATTTTAAATTTAGGTTTTTAATTGGTAGGGTTTTTTTTTAATATTATTTAATTCTTTTTTTTATTTCACAGGTAAGCTTTTATTTATTTTAAGATAGTTATATTGTAATTTTAATTTAAAGTTAGGGGGGGTGTTTAGGGGTTAATAGTTTAATTTAGTGTTTTGCGATGTGGGGGGCCAGCGGTTTAGGGGTTAATAGGTTTATTTAGGTGTTGATGATGTCGGAGGCGGCAGATTAGAGGTTAATAACTTTTATTAGTGTTGGTGATGTCGGAGAGCTGCAGATTAAGGATGTTTAGACTAGGGGTTTATGTTAGGGTGTTAGGTTTAAACGTAATTTTCTTTTCCCCATAGACATCAATAGGGTTGTGTTACGGCGATCTCCATTCCGCGATCGCAGGTGTTAGTTTTTGTTCTCCCCATTGATGTCTATAGGGGAAAGAGCATGTACGAGCATGTAAACTCAGTCCTTGGCTATTGTGCGGTATGGCTCTTAACAGACCATAACGCACAGCACAAGGAGGCTTTTCAGTAACTCGTAATGGCAGCACTATGGAAAGTGCAATAACGCAAATTTTTTGGTGTTATTTTCTCACCCTGTTCAGCGCAAAACTCGTAATCTAGGTGAAAGTGTTTAACTGTGTATGTTCTGTAAATATTTCTTGACATAGGGGAATATGTTCCAAGTATTTTTAAATAGAACATTGGAATGTGAAAGATTTCTTGTCTGGTTTGCGCACTTGAGAAAATGTGATCTGGTTTGCGCGTGAGCAAGGGTTTTTCCCCCAATTTTTCTTGTTTCGTTAAAGTCTGTGGGGTAATGTATTAACATGGTTGCAATATTCCAAGTTCAGCTTTTTGGATGCATCGGGTTAGTGCTCGTGCAAGAACGTTTTACCTTCAACTTGTAATACACGCGCTACCTCGCATGAGCAAAAAGCTTACTTCTAGCAGAGATAACGCGCCAGCTGAAGCAATAAATAGTTATCCACTCGTAATCTAGCCCATGGTTGGGAGTGAGGCTGTTGAGTGCTTTGTAGGTTGGGATAATACTTTGAATTGTATTCTGGAGTGTATGGGTAGCCAGTGTAGAGATTGGCAGAGCGGTGCAGCTGATGTGGATTGGCTACTTCGGACGGATGAAGCATTCATTATAGATTGGAGGGGGAGAGTTTGGGAAGGCCATTTAGAAGTAGATTGCAGTAGTGAATATGTGACAAAATGAGGGAATGAATGACCCTAAGATGTTCATCCATAACCATAAGTTGTAGTAAAGCATCAAGATTTGATATATCGGCCATATTTGAATGTTTATTCTTTTAACTTTTCTACATTTTTTTCAATCTTTCAGTTTATATTGTATTTTTTACAGACGTAAACTTGCAGGCCCAAACGTCAGAAAGTCTATAGACTGGGTGGACTTTAGGCTCATTCACTATGCAGGGGAAGTTACTTACTGTGCTGTAGGTAAGTAGAAAAAAAAAGTACGCTTTTGTGCCTTGATAGACAGGCCAACATTAGACACAGTTTATTTAATAAAACATTGCTGTATCCTCAGAAAGGCAGAACAATTAAGATATTGTGCTTGAATGACATTGATAGATTTAAGAAAAAGCCTCAGGGGCCTATTTAACAAAGGTCTGTCGGACCTGATCCGACAGGGCGGATCAGGTCCGACAGACCTCTCTGAATGAAGAGAGCAATAAGCTCTCCAAATTCAGAATTGCACCAGCAGCTCTTGTGAGCTGCTGGTGCAACGCTGCCCCCTTCAGATTTGCAGCCACTCGGCCACCAGCATGGGGGTGTCAATCAACCCGATCGTACTCAATCAGGTTGAATTGCGGTGATGTCTGTCTGCCTGCTCAGAGCAGGTGTACAGGTTATGGAGCAGCTCGCCAGAAACACGGGCAGGCTCTCCAGAAACACGGGCCCTCAAGCCGAATCCGGAGCTTGATAAACGGGCCCCTCAATGTTCTCTAAAATAAAAGTACATACAATTTAAGATAAAAGGGAATGTTTGAGATCAAGGCTTACTGTCATAACCACAATGGGTAAGCAAAATATATTGTATCCCTTAAAAATGTATTATGATTATAGTGTGAGATTTAGAATGATTGCTTTGAGATAATAAGTTTCCATCCTCCGTGAGGTTATTTGTAACTCAAACTCAGCACTCAAACAAAATAAATTAAGTAGCAACATGTAAAGCATTAGAGAGCTTATTGTACACCCATACAGAGGTAATAGACAGTCATTCATACAAAGGTAATAGTTAGCCATATAGAGGCCTATTTATCAAGCCGTTAACAGCAAATACGCTGGAATTCTGCAGCGTAATTGTGGCGAGCCTGATTCAACATATTTATCAAAGCCTACAGACCGGCAAAAGTTGAAATTTGTGACATAACATACGATTCGCCGGTCTCAGTCCGACACAGATCGATGCTTACGTCATTACAGTTCAGAATACAAATTCAGCACTATCTGACAACTTTTGCCATTTATCAAACTTCTAACAGGTCCGCTCTCCACTATTCTGGCCCAGCGTACCTGGTTTTCAATCCGCCACCCTGGAGGCCGCGGATGCCATAGGAATCAATGGGAGTCTGGGGAGTCTGAAAGCAGCGAAAGCTTATGTTCGATGCAGCCAGATATCCAATTGATTTCTATGCTAGAATAAAAGTTATGTTTACACTTAACACCCTAACATAAGCCCCGAGTCTAAACACCCCTAATCTGCCGCCCCGACATCGCCGCCACCTACATAATGTTATTAACCCCTATCCCGCCTCTCCCCAACACCGCCACAACTAAATAAATGTATTAACCCCTATTCCGCCACTCCCTGATACCGCCACAACTAAATAAATATATTAACCCCTATTCTGCCACTCCCGGAGCCCACCGCAACTCTAATAAAGTTATTAACCTCTATCCCGCTGCTCTCGGACCCCTCCACAACTAAATAAATGTATTAACCCCTAAACCCCTGGCCTCCCACATCACTACCACTTACTAAACCTATTAACCCCTAAACCGCCAGCCCCCCACATCGCCATAAACTAAATTAAACTATTAACCCCTAAACCTAACAAGCCGCTAACTTTACATTAAATATTAACTCATCCCTATCTTATAATAAATTTAAACTTACTTGTAGAATTAAAATAAACTAATTCTAAACTATTAATTAACCTACCATAACTATTATACTAAAATTATATTACACTATATTAAACTACTAATTAACCTACCCTAACTATTATACTAAAATTACATTAAACTATATTAAACTATTAATTAACCTACCCTAACTATTATACTAAAATTACATTAAACTATATTAAACTATTAATTAACATACCCTAACTAACTATTATACTACAATTACATTAAAGGGACACTGAACCCAACTTTTTTCTTTTGTGATTCATATAGAGCAAGCAATTTTAAGCAACTTTCTAATTTACTCCGATTATCAATGTTTCTTCATTTTCTTGCTTTCTTTATTTGAAAAAGAAGACATCTAAGCTAAGGAGCCAGCCAATTTGTGGTTCAGTACCATGGACAGCACTTGTTTATTGGTGCTGTCCAATCAGCAAGGACAACCCAGGTTGTTCACCAAAAATGGGCCGGCATCTAAACTTAAATTCTTGCTTTTCAAATATAGATACCAAGAGAATAAAGAAAATTTGACAATAGGAGTAAATGAGAAAGATGCTTAAAATTGCATGCTCTATCTGAATCATGAAAGAAAAAATTTGGGTACAGTGTCCCTTTAAACTACAAATTAACTATATTATATATTTAAAAACCTAATCCCACTCAAGTTATTTAAATCTACTATAAAGAATTACTAAATTACAAAAAAATAACAACTAAGTTACACAAAATAAAAAACACTAAGTTACACAAAATAAAAAAGAAATGATCAAATATTTAAACTAATTACACCTAATCTAATAGCCCTATCAAAATAAAAAAGCCCCCCCCCAAATAAAAAAGAAACCTAGTCTACAATAAACTACCAATGGCCCTTAAAAGGGTCTTTTGCGGGGCATTGCCCCAAAGAAATCGGGTTTTACCTGTAAAATAAAATACAAACAACCCCCCCAACAGTAAAACCCACCACTCACACAACCAAACCCCCCAAATAAAAACCCTATCTAAAAAATCTAAGCTTCCCATTGCCCTGAAAAGGGCATTTGTATGGGCATTTCCCTTAAAAGGGCATTTAGCTCTTTTTCCGCCAAAAGTCCCTAACCTAAAATTAAAACCCACCCAATAAACCCTTAAAAAAACCTAACACTAACCCACTAAGATCCACTTACAGTTTTCGAAGACCCAACATCCATCCTCATTCAAGCGGCAGAAGTCCTCAGCGAAGCCGGCAGAAGTCTTCATCCAAGCGGGCAGAAGTCTTCATCCAACCGGGGAGAAGTCTTCATCCAACCGGGCAGAAGTCTTCATCCAGACGGCATCTTCTATCTTCATCCATCCGGCATGGAGTGGCTCCATCTTCAAGACATCCGGTGTGGAGCATCCTCTTAAGGGCTATTGGTAGTTTATTGTAGGCTAGGGTTTTGTAGTTTATTGTAGGCTAGGGCTTTTTTTATTTTGATAGGGCTATTAGATTAGGTGTAATTAGTTTAAATATTGGATACTTTTTATTTTATTTTGTGTAATTTACGGCTAGATTACGAGTTTTGCGTTATGAGGGGGGCGGTACTAACTTGCACACTATTGTCACCGCTCACCTACAGCGCTGGTATTACAGGTTTTTATAAACCCGGCGTTAAAAGGCAAGAAGTGAGCGTAGAAGAAAATTGTGCTCCATACCGCACTCCAATACCAGCGGTGAGCTGGTTGTACGTGCTCGTGCACGATTTCCTCAGACATCAATGGGGAGAGCCGGCTGAAAAAAAGCCTAACACCTGCAATAAAGCAGCATAAAGCTCAGTAAAGCAGCCCCATTGATTCCTATGGGGAAACTAAATTTATGTTTACACCTAACACAAACCCTGAGTCTAAACACCCCTAAGCTTACACTTATTAACCCCTAATCTGCCACCTCCGACATCGCCGACACTATAATAAACATATTAACACTCCCGCATCTCAAACACTATTTAAATAATATTAACTCCTAATCTTCCACCTACCTACATTTATTGACCCCTAATCTGCCGCCCCCAACGTCACTGCCACTATACTAAAGTTATTAACCCCTAAACCTAAGTCTAACTCTAACACCCACTAACTTAAATATAATTAAAATAAATCTAAAGAAAACCTACTATTAATAACTAAATAATTCCTATTTAAAACTAAATACTTACCTATAAAATAAACCCTAAGCTAGCTACAATATAACTAATAGTTACATTGTATCTAGCTTAGGCTTTATTTTTATTTTACAGGCAAGTTTGTATTTATTTTAACTAGGTAGAATAGTTACTAAATAGTTATTAACTATTTAATAACGACCTAGCTAAAATATATACAAATTTACCTGTAAAATAAAACCTAACCTGTCTTACACTAACACCTAATCTTACACTACAATTAAATACATTACCTAAATTAAATACAATTAACTAAATTAAATACAAATACCTAAATTACAAAAAAACCCCACTAAATTACACAAAATAAAAAACAAATGACAAGATATTTAAACTAATTGCACCTAATCTAATAGCCCTAACAAAAAAAAGCCCCCCCAAAATAAAAAAATTCCTAGCCTAAACTAAACTACCAATAGCCCTTAAAAGGGCCTTTTGTGGGGCATTGCCTGATTGGAACAGCCAATAGAATGCAAGCTCAATCCTATTGGCTGATTGGATCAGCCAATAGGATTGAAGTTCAATCCTATTGGCTGATTGCATCAGCCAATAGGATTTTTTCAACCTTAATTCCGATTGGCTGATAGAATTCTATCAGCCAATCGGAATCCAAGGGACGCCATCTTGGACAACGTCACTTAAAGGAACCTTCATTCCCCGGGAGTCGTCGTAAGAAGGGGATGCTCCCCGCCGGATGTCTTGAAGATGGACCCGCTCCACACCGGATGGATGAAAATAGAAGATGCCATCTGGATGAAGACTTCTGCCCGTCTGGAGGATCACTTCTCCCGGCTTGGATGAAGACTTCTCCTGGCTTCATTGAGGACTTCTTGCCGCTTTGTTGAGGACTTCTCCCGGCTTCGTTGAGGATGGATGTCGGCTCTTCAAAACTGTAAGTTTAGTCTTCAGGGGTTTAGTGTTAGGTTTTTTCAAGGGTTTAAAGGGTGGGTTTTATTTTTAGGTTAGGGTTTGGGCAGCAATAGAGCTAAATGCCCTTTTAAGGGCAAAGCCCATCCAAATGCCCTTTTCAGGGCAATGGGAAGCTTAGGTTTTTTTAGTTAGGGTTTTATTTGGGGGGTTGGTTGTGTGGGTTTTACTGTTGGGGGGTTGTTTGTATTTTATTTTACAGGTAAAAGAGCTGATTTCTTTGGGGCAATCCCCCACAAAAGGCCCTTTTAAGGGCTATTGGTAGTTTAGGCTAGGGTTTTTTTTATTTTGGGGGGGGGGGGGCTTTTTTTGGTAGGGCTATTAGATTAGGTGTAATTAGTTTAAATATCTTGTAATTTGTTTTTTATTTTGTGTAATTTAGTGTTTTTTTTTTATTTAGCTATTTGTATTTAATTTAGTGAATTGTATTTAATTTAGGTAATTTATTTAATTGTAGTGTAAGGTTAGGTGCTAGTGTAAGACAAGTTAGGTTTTATTTTACAGGTAAATTTGTATTTATTTTAGCTAGGTTGTCAGTAAATAGTTAATAACTATTTAGTAACTATTCTACCTAGTTAAAATAAATACAAACTTGCCTGTAAAATAAAAATAAACCCTAAGCTAGATACAATGTAACTATTAGTTATAATGTAGCTAGCTTAGGGTTTATTTTATATGTAATTATTTAGTTTTGAATAGGAATTATTTAGTTATTAATAGTAGGTTTTATTTATTTATTTTAATTATATTTAAGTTAGGGGGTGTTATGGTTAGACATAGGTTTAGGGGTTAATAACTTTAGTATAGTGGCGGCGACATTGGAGGCGGCAGATTAGGGGTTAATAAATGTAGGTAGGTGGCGGCAATGTTAGGGACAGTAGATTAAGGGTTAATAATATTTAACTAGTGTTTGTGATGCAGGAGTGTGGCGGTTTAGGGGTTAATATGTTTATTATAGTGGCGGTGATGTCGGGAGCGGCAGATTAGGGGTTAATAATTTTATTATAGTGTTTGCGATGCGGGAGGGCCTCGGTTTAGGGGTTAATAGGTAGTTTATGGATGTTAGTGTATTTTTTAGCACTTTAGTTATGAGTTTTATGCTACGGCTTTGTAGTGTAAAACTCATAACTACTGACTTTAGAATGCATTACGAATCTTGCGGGAAAGGCTGTACCGCTCACTTTTTAGCCTAAAAAAAAAAGCTTGTAATACTGGCGCAATGGAAGTCCCATTGAAAAAAGAGTTTACGAAAATTGCGTAAGTTAATTTGCGGTACGGCCAAAAAAGTGTGCGGGATAGCTGTACCTACAAGACTCCTAATAGCAGCGGTAGTAAAAAAGCAGCGTTATGAGCCTTAACTCTGCTTTTTTACTCATAACGCAAAACTCGTAGTCTAGCCGTTAGTGTTTTTTATTTTGTGTAACTTAGTTGTTATTTTTTTGTAACTTAGTAATTCTTTATAGTAGATTTAAATAACTTGAGTAGAATTAGGTTTTTAAATATATAATATATTTAATTTAATTTGTAGTTTAATGTATTTTTAGTATGATAGGGTAGGATAATTAATAGTTTAATATAATTGAATGTAATTTTAGTATAATAGTTAGGGTAGGTTAATTAATAGTTTAATATAGTTTATTTTAATTCTAAAGGTAAGTTTAAATTTATTATAAGATAGGGATGAGTTAATATTTAATGTAAAGTTAGCGGGTTGTTAGGTTTAGGGGTTAATAGCTTAATTTAGTTTATGGCGATGTGTGGGGGCTGGCGGTTTAGGGGTTAATAGGTTTAGTAAGTGGTAGTGATGTGGGAGGCCAGGGGTTTAGGGGTTATTACATTTATTTAGTTGTGGTGGGCTCCGGGAGCGTAGGGATAGGGGTTAATACATTTAGTTAGTTGCGGTGGGCTCCGGGAGTGGAGGGATAGGGGTTAATACATTTAGTTAGTTCCGTTGGGCTCCGGGAGCGTAGGGATAGGGGTTAATACATTTAGTTAGTTGCGGTAGGCTCTGAGAGCGGAGATATAGGGTTTAATATTTTAAGTTAGTTGTGGTTGGCTCCGGGAGCGGAGGGTTAGGGGTTGCTAACTTTATTAGAGTTGCGGTGGGCTCCGGGAGCGGCGGGATAGGGGTTAAACATTTTAGTATAGTGGCGGTGTTTAGTGACAGGGTATAAATAAAGCTGGGAAAAAGCCGAATAGCAGTGAGATCAATGACTGTTAGTTAACAACAGTCCGCTGCTCATCTTCCCGTACTTGGTGCGCGGCTTTTTGACAGCTTTTTTCATAAATACGGAGAGTGTATTCATGTCCGCGGCAGCGATGTTAGGCGAGCGTATTGGTGCCAGCGAATGCAGCATAGTTGACGGCTTGATAAATATCCCTCATAGTCAATAATTAGGAGTTACACCACTATCAAATGCTAATACAGCATATAATGTCTGATCTCTTAAAGTGAAGGTCCATTTTGATGAATTAGTGCCCGGTCTTTAATAACAAGGGCACTTTAATTCATCAAAATTGACATTTCACTGTTTTCTTCAAAAACGTACCTTTTAATCCTGGCAGCCTCTCCAGCAATTCCTCCACCCGTCACAAGCCGTCTTCTCGGGTCCAAAATGACGAATCTGGCTTCCTCCAATCACAGCGTTGCATCAGGCCAAGATTCCCCCGGGGGGGGGGAAGCTGTGATTAGAGAAAGCCTGATTCGTCATTTCTAATGTCTGCAGAGGCTTCCGACAGCCGGGGGAATCGCTGGAGCTGCTGCAAGGATTAAAAGGATTTTGAAGAAAACAGTGAAATTACAATTTTGATGAATTAAAGTGCCCTTGTTTTCAATAGGTTTATTAAAAACCGGGCACTAATTCATCAAAATGGACCTTCACTTTAAGTATTTACTCCAAACTGGATCCTGTGAGGATACAAGCATGATGCACTCAATTACTCTTTGAGAATTGCACTTTCTTCTCCAACCCCCCAAAAACTACAGTCTTCAGCCTACAATGAGTATTGAAAATAATCACATTTTCTTACTTTGCAGTCTGAAATAAAGACAGACACAGTTTTTGTTTATCCAATTGTAATTACTCAGTGCAACTTATAACATCCAAGTGAAAGATATAACGCTAAAAAATAAAGACAATTCAAAAACAGAATCACTGAGTTGGAAAAAGGATCACCCCCTTGTGTCAGTATTTTGTTGAACCACCTTTTGCTTTAATTATAGCCTTTAGTCTGTTGGGATATGTCTCTACAAACTTTGCATATCTAAACTCTTGATGGTGACTGTTTGTGGACTGCAGTCTTCAAGTCACGCCACAGATATTCAATTGAGTTTAAGTCTGGTCTCTGACTAGGCAATGCATGGACATTCACCTTTTTCTCCTTCAGCCACTGTCTGGTCATTTTTGCTGTGTGCTTTGGGTCATTGTCATGTTGGAAAGTAAACCTTCTTCTCATTGACAACTTCCTGGCAGAGGGCAGCAGATTTCCCTCAAGAATTTGATGGTATTTTGCCTCATCCATTATTCCTTCTATCCTGACAAGTGCTCCAGTGCCTGCTGCAGAGATACAACCCCATAACAGAATATTACCACCTCCATGCTTTACTGTAGGTATTGTGTTATTTGGATGGTGAGCTGTATTGGATTTCCTCCAGACATATCGTCTGATGTTGAGGCCAAATAATTCAATTAATTCAATTATATTCTCATCTGACCATAACATCTTCTTCCATGTGGCCTCAGAATCTCCTAGGTGTGTTATGGCAAAGCTCATTCGTGACTGCATGTGGCCACATTTGTAGAGAATTTGTGATATTGTTGTCACATGTATACAATGACCATTCTTTGTCATAAATCTCTGCAACTGCTTCAGAGTTGATGTGGGCCTCTTGGTAGCCTCTCTGATCAGTTTCCTCCTTGCTCTTTCATCCAGTATGGAGTGATATCCTGATCCAGTGTCTGTGTTGTACCAAATACATTCCACTTCTTAATAATAGACTTTACTGTGCTTCTAGGCATTGATAAAGCCTTTGATATTTTCTTGATATTGACTTGTGCCTGTCCACAACATTATCCCGGAGATCTTTTAACAGTGTCTTGCCACCCATACTTGATTGTTTGCTTCAGTTGCACTACCAGGCACTTTGATGCTCCAGGAAAGCGCTTTTCATGCTGAGCTAATCAATACGCCCACAGCTGATCACAGTTGAAGTTCAAATGGCTTTGTGTGTGCCAATGAGAAGATGATACGCTACACATGATTGAGTTTACAAGTAATTTTCAGAGGGGGTGATCCTTTTTCCAACTCAGTGATTCTGTGTTTGAATTGTCTTTATTTTTGCCTGACATGTTGGTGTTTCACAACCCGTATCAGGTATGTGGACCCTGCGCTATTTCTAATACACCTCAAGCTCCCCTCGGGAGGTCCCCAAGTGGACCCAAAAATAGAACTTTAATGTAGTGGAGAGGCGAATGCCAAAAAAGGCTGAGGTGGCAGATAGACTAAAACAGGTTAGAGTGAAGTGTATAAAAAGGTTAGGTTTAATACATAACTCAAAAATGCAATATACAATAGTATCATGGCTCTATGTAACATAAAATATTTAAAACATCAAACATACACGATAAAACAAATGGTATAATTTCTTGAGATAGTGGCTGACCTATTGTTAAACCAACCAGGCCAAGTAGAGGGAAGTCCAAATTGGAACTCCTAAATGTACATATCCTAGTGTGTCCGTGATTAAAGTCAATACGAGTGACAATAGATGAATCACAAGTGAAAAAAATTTTCATGAGAAAAAATAGTTGATAGTGAAAAAATAAGATATGATAAAATATAATATGGTGACAAAAATGCAGTGATATATTGTCAAAAAAAGTAAAAATGTCCAAAATAGAAAAAAAGTAAAAAAACGAAAAAGGTGAAAAAAGTGATAAAAAATTACACAGTCATAGTGGAAAATGAATATTAGTTAGTGATTGTAATCCAATTGGGTTAAAAAAAATCTTCAAAAGTTGTGTTCAAGTATCTCCAAATAAAAAGTGAAACGTATAAAAAAAACCTGTGGAAAAAATAAACAATGCTATAGAATATATTCACAAATAAGTTAATAAGTAGGTAGTGAACTTACTTTGGTTAAGTCGACACGTTTTGGCCTCAATATAAGCCTTTATCAAGGCCTATATAGGTCTTGATAAAGGCCTATATTGAGGCCGAAACGCGTCGACTTAACCAAAGTAAGTTCACTACCTACATAATACCTTATTTGTGAATATATTCTATAGCATTGTTTATTTTTTCACAGGTTTTTTATACGTTTCACTTTTTATTTGTAGATACTTGAACACAACTTTTGAAGATTTTTCACTTTGACCCCCCAACTGTCCTGATTTTCATGGGACAGTACCAATTTTAGGGGTCTGTCCCACTGTCCCGGGTTGCCTGCCATCTGTCCCGCATTGCCCCGTGCATTTGAGGAAAAAAAATTCTATTGGGCACATACTCAGAAGCAGCTGGCTTTTCTCTCCTAGGGTTAGATACCTGTTAGATTCCCTGTGGAAAAGGAATGGTGTGTGGGTTAAGCAAGAGTAAGAAGGCTGTATACCCCCTGACCTCAGGTAATGGTGACCTCTAATCTCTGGTAGTGATGATGTCTAACCCCTGGTGATAATACTAGCATGCCTTCAGTTTTATACGATGAGTAGTGCTAACACAAGGGTAACAAACAGTGGCAGCCTCAGACTGCCAGCTAATGTGCTTGCCAACCCCAGGACCGCATACAATTAATTACAGATACCCATATATGATGTAGTGTGTGTATGTGTGTGTGTGTGTGTGTGTATCAGTATGTATAAGTGTGTGTGTATGTGCATGTATAAGTGTATAAGTGTATGCTATGTAGTGTGTGTATCTGCATGTATAAGTGCAAGCTATGTAGTGTGTGTGAGTATCTGTATGTATAAGTGTGTGTAAATCTGCATGTATAAGTATATGTTTTGTAATGTGCGTGTGTGTATCTGCATGTATAAATGTAAGCTATGTAGTGTGTATCTGCATGTATAAGTGTATGCTATGTAGTGTGTGTGTAAATCTGCATGTATAAGTATATGTTTTGTAATGTGCGTGTGTGTATCTGCATGTATAAATGTAAGCTATGTAGTGTGTATCTGCATGTATAAGTGTATGCTATGTAGTGTGTGTGAGTATCTGTATGTATAAGTGTGTTTAAATCTGCATGTGTAAGTGTATACTATGTAGTGTGTGTGTCTGCATGTATAAGTGTAAGCTATGTAGCGTGTGTATCTGCATGTATAAGTGTATGTTATGAAGTGTGTGTGTGTTTGTGTATCTGCATGTATAAGTGTAAGCTATGTAGTGTTTGTGTGTGTATCTGCATGTATAAGTGTAAGTTATGTAGTGCGTGTGTGTATCTGTATGTATAAGTGTATGCTGTGTAGTGTGTGTGTGTGTATCTGCATGTATAAGGGTAAGCTATGTAGTGTGTGTGTATCTGCATGTATAAGTGTAAGCTATGCAGTGTGTGTGTGTATCTGCATGTATAAGTGTAAGCTATGCAGTGTGTGTGTGTGTGTGTATCTGTATGTATAAGTGTAAGCTATGTAATGTGTGTGTGTGTATCTGTATGTATAAGTGTTTGCATCTGCATGTATAAGTGTAAGCTATGTAGTGTGTGTGTTTATCTGCATGTATAAGTTTAAACTATGTAGTGCGTGTGTGTATATGTATATATAAGTGTATGCTGTGTAGTGTGTGTGTATCTGCATGTATAAGTGTAAGCTATGTAATATGTGTGTTTATCTGTATGTATAAGTTAAAACTATGTAGTGTGTGTGTGTGTATCTGTATGTATAAGTGTATGCTGTGTAGTATGTGTGTGTGTGTATCTGCATGTATAAGTGTAAGCTATGTAGTGTGTATCTGCATGTATAAGTATATGCTGTGTAGTGTGTATCTGCATGTATAAGTGTAAGCTATGTAGTGTGTGTGTATCTGCATGTATAAGTGTGTGCTGTGTAGTGTGTGTGTATCTGCATGTATAAGTGTAAGTTATGTAGTGTGTGTATCTGCATGTATAAGTGTAAGCTATGTAGAGTGTGTATCTGCATGTATAAGTGTAAGCTATGTAATGTGTGTGTATCTGCATGTATAAGTGTATGCTGTGTAGTGTGTGTGTGTGGTGTGAGTGTATCTACATGTATAAGTGTATACTATGTAGTGTCTGTATCTGCATGTATAAGTGTATGCTGTGTAGTGCGTGTGTATCTGCCTGTAAAATAAAACCTAACCTGTCTTACACTAACACCTAATCTTACACTACAATTAAATAAATTACCTAAATTAAATACAATTAACTAAATTAAATACAAATACCTAAATTACAAAAAAACCCCACTAAATTACACAAAATAAAAAACAAATGACAAGATATTTAAACTAATTGCACCTAATCTAATAGCCCTAACAAAAAAAAGCCCCCCCAAAATAAAAAAATTCCTAGCCTAAACTAAACTACCAATAGCCCTTAAAAGGGCCTTTTGTGGGGCATTGCCTGATTGGAACAGCCAATAGAATGCAAGCTCAATCCTATTGGCTGATTGGATCAGCCAATAGGATTGAAGTTCAATCCTATTGGCTGATTGCATCAGCCAATAGGATTTTTTCAACCTTAATTCCGATTGGCTGATAGAATTCTATCAGCCAATCGGAATCCAAGGGACGCCATCTTGGACAACGTCACTTAAAGGAACCTTCATTCCCCGGGAGTCGTCGTAAGAAGGGGATGCTCCCCGCCGGATGTCTTGAAGATGGACCCGCTCCACACCGGATGGATGAAAATAGAAGATGCCATCTGGATGAAGACTTCTGCCCGTCTGGAGGATCACTTCTCCCGGCTTGGATGAAGACTTCTCCTGGCTTCATTGAGGACTTCTTGCCGCTTTGTTGAGGACTTCTCCCGGCTTCGTTGAGGATGGATGTCGGCTCTTCAAAACTGTAAGTTTAGTCTTCAGGGGTTTAGTGTTAGGTTTTTTCAAGGGTTTAAAGGGTGGGTTTTATTTTTAGGTTAGGGTTTGGGCAGCAATAGAGCTAAATGCCCTTTTAAGGGCAAAGCCCATCCAAATGCCCTTTTCAGGGCAATGGGAAGCTTAGGTTTTTTTAGTTAGGGTTTTATTTGGGGGGTTGGTTGTGTGGGTTTTACTGTTGGGGGGTTGTTTGTATTTTATTTTACAGGTAAAAGAGCTGATTTCTTTGGGGCAATCCCCCACAAAAGGCCCTTTTAAGGGCTATTGGTAGTTTAGGCTAGGGTTTTTTTTATTTTGGGGGGGGGGCTTTTTTTGGTAGGGCTATTAGATTAGGTGTAATTAGTTTAAATATCTTGTAATTTGTTTTTTATTTTGTGTAATTTAGTGGTTTTTTTTTATTTAGATATTTGTATTTAATTTAGTGAATTGTATTTAATTTAGGTAATTTATTTAATTGTAGTGTAAGGTTAGGTGCTAGTGTAAGACAAGTTAGGTTTTATTTTACAGGTAAATTTGTATTTATTTTAGCTAGGTTGTCAGTAAATAGTTAATAACTATTTAGTAACTATTCTACCTAGTTAAAATAAATACAAACTTGCCTGTAAAATAAAAATAAACCCTAAGCTAGATACAATGTAACTATTAGTTATAATGTAGCTAGCTTAGGGTTTATTTTATATGTAATTATTTAGTTTTGAATAGGAATTATTTAGTTATTAATAGTAGGTTTTATTTATTTATTTTAATTATATTTAAGTTAGGGGGTGTTATGGTTAGACATAGGTTTAGGGGTTAATAACTTTAGTATAGTGGCGGCGACATTGGAGGCGGCAGATTAGGGGTTAATAAATGTAGGTAGGTGGCGGCAATGTTAGGGACAGTAGATTAAGGGTTAATAATATTTAACTAGTGTTTGTGATGCAGGAGTGTGGCGGTTTAGGGGTTAATATGTTTATTATAGTGGCGGTGATGTCGGGAGCGGCAGATTAGGGGTTAATAATTTTATTATAGTGTTTGCGATGCGGGAGGGCCTCGGTTTAGGGGTTAATAGGTAGTTTATGGATGTTAGTGTATTTTTTAGCACTTTAGTTATGAGTTTTATGCTACGGCTTTGTAGTGTAAAACTCATAACTACTGACTTTAGAATGCATTACGAATCTTGCGGGAAAGGCTGTACCGCTCACTTTTTAGCCTAAAAAAAAAAGCTTGTAATACTGGCGCAATGGAAGTCCCATTGAAAAAAGAGTTTACGAAAATTGCGTAAGTTAATTTGCGGTACGGCCAAAAAAGTGTGCGGGATAGCTGTACCTACAAGACTCCTAATAGCAGCGGTAGTAAAAAAGCAGTGTTATGAGCCTTAACTCTGCTTTTTTACTCATAACGCAAAACTCGTAGTCTAGCCGTTAGTGTTTTTTATTTTGTGTAACTTAGTTGTTATTTTTTTGTAACTTAGTAATTCTTTATAGTAGATTTAAATAACTTGAGTAGAATTAGGTTTTTAAATATATAATATATTTAATTTAATTTGTAGTTTAATGTATTTTTAGTATGATAGGGTAGGATAATTAATAGTTTAATATAATTGAATGTAATTTTAGTATAATAGTTAGGGTAGGTTAATTAATAGTTTAATATAGTTTATTTTAATTCTAAAGGTAAGTTTAAATTTATTATAAGATAGGGATGAGTTAATATTTAATGTAAAGTTAGCGGGTTGTTAGGTTTAGGGGTTAATAGCTTAATTTAGTTTATGGCGATGTGTGGGGGCTGGCGGTTTAGGGGTTAATAGGTTTAGTAAGTGGTAGTGATGTGGGAGGCCAGGGGTTTAGGGGTTATTACATTTATTTAGTTGTGGTGGGCTCCGGGAGCGTAGGGATAGGGGTTAATACATTTAGTTAGTTGCGGTGGGCTCCGGGAGTGGAGGGATAGGGGTTAATACATTTAGTTAGTTCCGTTGGGCTCCGGGAGCGTAGGGATAGGGGTTAATACATTTAGTTAGTTGCGGTAGGCTCTGAGAGCGGAGATATAGGGTTTAATATTTTAAGTTAGTTGTGGTTGGCTCCGGGAGCGGAGGGTTAGGGGTTGCTAACTTTATTAGAGTTGCGGTGGGCTCCGGGAGTGGCGGGATAGGGGTTAAACATTTTAGTATAGTGGCGGTGTTTAGTGACAGGGTATAAATAAAGCTGGGAAAAAGCCGAATAGCAGTGAGATCAATGACTGTTAGTTAACAACAGTCCGCTGCTCATCTTCCCGTACTTGGTGCGCGGCTTTTTGACAGCTTTTTTCATAAATACGGAGAGTGTATTCATGTCCGCGGCAGCGATGTTAGGCGAGCGTTTTGGTGCCAGCGAATGCAGCATAGTTGACGGCTTGATAAATATCCCTCATAGTCAATAATTAGGAGTTACACCACTATCAAATGCTAATACAGCATATAATGTCTGATCTCTTAAAGTGAAGGTCCATTTTGATGAATTAGTGCCCGGTCTTTAATAACAAGGGCACTTTAATTCATCAAAATTGACATTTCACTGTTTTCTTCAAAAACGTACCTTTTAATCCTGGCAGCCTCTCCAGCAATTCCTCCACCCGTCACAAGCCGTCTTCTCGGGTCCAAAATGACGAATCTGGCTTCCTCCAATCACAGCGTTGCATCAGGCCAAGATTCCCCCGGGGGGGGGGGAAGCTGTGATTAGAGAAAGCCTGATTCGTCATTTCTAATGTCTGCAGAGGCTTCCGACAGCCGGGGGAATCGCTGGAGCTGCTGCAAGGATTAAAAGGATTTTGAAGAAAACAGTGAAATTACAATTTTGATGAATTAAAGTGCCCTTGTTTTCAATAGGTTTATTAAAAACCGGGCACTAATTCATCAAAATGGACCTTCACTTTAAGTATTTACTCCAAACTGGATCCTGTGAGGATACAAGCATGATGCACTCAATTACTCTTTGAGAATTGCACTTTCTTCTCCAACCCCCCAAAAACTACAGTCTTCAGCCTACAATGAGTATTGAAAATAATCACATTTTCTTACTTTGCAGTCTGAAATAAAGACAGACACAGTTTTTGTTTATCCAATTGTAATTACTCAGTGCAACTTATAACATCCAAGTGAAAGATATAACGCTAAAAAATAAAGACAATTCAAAAACAGAATCACTGAGTTGGAAAAAGGATCACCCCCTTGTGTCAGTATTTTGTTGAACCACCTTTTGCTTTAATTATAGCCTTTAGTCTGTTGGGATATGTCTCTACAAACTTTGCATATCTAAACTCTTGATGGTGACTGTTTGTGGACTGCAGTCTTCAAGTCACGCCACAGATATTCAATTGAGTTTAAGTCTGGTCTCTGACTAGGCAATGCATGGACATTCACCTTTTTCTCCTTCAGCCACTGTCTGGTCATTTTTGCTGTGTGCTTTGGGTCATTGTCATGTTGGAAAGTAAACCTTCTTCTCATTGACAACTTCCTGGCAGAGGGCAGCAGATTTCCCTCAAGAATTTGATGGTATTTTGCCTCATCCATTATTCCTTCTATCCTGACAAGTGCTCCAGTGCCTGCTGCAGAGATACAACCCCATAACAGAATATTACCACCTCCATGCTTTACTGTAGGTATTGTGTTATTTGGATGGTGAGCTGTATTGGATTTCCTCCAGACATATCGTCTGATGTTGAGGCCAAATAATTCAATTAATTCAATTATATTCTCATCTGACCATAACATCTTCTTCCATGTGGCCTCAGAATCTCCTAGGTGTGTTATGGCAAAGCTCATTCGTGACTGCATGTGGCCACATTTGTAGAGAATTTGTGATATTGTTGTCACATGTATACAATGACCATTCTTTGTCATAAATCTCTGCAACTGCTTCAGAGTTGATGTGGGCCTCTTGGTAGCCTCTCTGATCAGTTTCCTCCTTGCTCTTTCATCCAGTATGGAGTGATATCCTGATCCAGTGTCTGTGTTGTACCAAATACATTCCACTTCTTAATAATAGACTTTACTGTGCTTCTAGGCATTGATAAAGCCTTTGATATTTTCTTGATATTGACTTGTGCCTGTCCACAACATTATCCCGGAGATCTTTTAACAGTGTCTTGCCACCCATACTTGATTGTTTGCTTCAGTTGCACTACCAGGCACTTTGATGCTCCAGGAAAGCGCTTTTCATGCTGAGCTAATCAATACGCCCACAGCTGATCACAGTTGAAGTTCAAATGGCTTTGTGTGTGCCAATGAGAAGATGATACGCTACACATGATTGAGTTTACAAGTAATTTTCAGAGGGGGTGATCCTTTTTCCAACTCAGTGATTCTGTGTTTGAATTGTCTTTATTTTTGCCTGACATGTTGGTGTTTCACAACCCGTATCAGGTATGTGGACCCTGCGCTATTTCTAATACACCTCAAGCTCCCCTCGGGAGGTCCCCAAGTGGACCCAAAAATAGAACTTTAATGTAGTGGAGAGGCGAATGCCAAAAAAGGCTGAGGTGGCAGATAGACTAAAACAGGTTAGAGTGAAGTGTATAAAAAGGTTAGGTTTAATACATAACTCAAAAATGCAATATACAATAGTATCATGGCTCTATGTAACATAAAATATTTAAAACATCAAACATACACGATAAAACAAATGGTATAATTTCTTGAGATAGTGGCTGACCTATTGTTAAACCAACCAGGCCAAGTAGAGGGAAGTCCAAATTGGAACTCCTAAATGTACATATCCTAGTGTGTCCGTGATTAAAGTCAATACGAGTGACAATAGATGAATCACAAGTGAAAAAAATTTTCATGAGAAAAAATAGTTGATAGTGAAAAAATAAGATATGATAAAATATAATATGGTGACAAAAATGCAGTGATATATTGTCAAAAAAAGTAAAAATGTCCAAAATAGAAAAAAAAGTAAAAAAACGAAAAAGGTGAAAAAAGTGATAAAAAATTACACAGTCATAGTGGAAAATGAATATTAGTTAGTGATTGTAATCCAATTGGGTTAAAAAAAATCTTCAAAAGTTGTGTTCAAGTATCTCCAAATAAAAAGTGAAACGTATAAAAAAAACCTGTGGAAAAAATAAACAATGCTATAGAATATATTCACAAATAAGTTAATAAGTAGGTAGTGAACTTACTTTGGTTAAGTCGACACGTTTTGGCCTCAATATAAGCCTTTATCAAGGCCTATATAGGTCTTGATAAAGGCCTATATTGAGGCCGAAACGCGTCGACTTAACCAAAGTAAGTTCACTACCTACATAATACCTTATTTGTGAATATATTCTATAGCATTGTTTATTTTTTCACAGGTTTTTTATACGTTTCACTTTTTATTTGTAGATACTTGAACACAACTTTTGAAGATTTTTCACTTTGACCCCCCAACTGTCCTGATTTTCATGGGACAGTACCAATTTTAGGGGTCTGTCCCACTGTCCCGGGTTGCCTGCCATCTGTCCCGCATTGCCCCGTGCATTTGAGGAAAAAAAATTCTATTGGGCACATACTCAGAAGCAGCTGGCTTTTCTCTCCTAGGGTTAGATACCTGTTAGATTCCCTGTGGAAAAGGAATGGTGTGTGGGTTAAGCAAGAGTAAGAAGGCTGTATACCCCCTGACCTCAGGTAATGGTGACCTCTAATCTCTGGTAGTGATGATGTCTAACCCCTGGTGATAATACTAGCATGCCTTCAGTTTTATACGATGAGTAGTGCTAACACAAGGGTAACAAACAGTGGCAGCCTCAGACTGCCAGCTAATGTGCTTGCCAACCCCAGGACCGCATACAATTAATTACAGATACCCATATATGATGTAGTGTGTGTATGTGTGTGTGTGTGTGTGTGTGTATCAGTATGTATAAGTGTGTGTGTATGTGCATGTATAAGTGTATAAGTGTATGCTATGTAGTGTGTGTATCTGCATGTATAAGTGCAAGCTATGTAGTGTGTGTGAGTATCTGTATGTATAAGTGTGTGTAAATCTGCATGTATAAGTATATGTTTTGTAATGTGCGTGTGTGTATCTGCATGTATAAATGTAAGCTATGTAGTGTGTATCTGCATGTATAAGTGTATGCTATGTAGTGTGTGTGTAAATCTGCATGTATAAGTATATGTTTTGTAATGTGCGTGTGTGTATCTGCATGTATAAATGTAAGCTATGTAGTGTGTATCTGCATGTATAAGTGTATGCTATGTAGTGTGTGTGAGTATCTGTATGTATAAGTGTGTTTAAATCTGCATGTGTAAGTGTATACTATGTAGTGTGTGTGTCTGCATGTATAAGTGTAAGCTATGTAGCGTGTGTATCTGCATGTATAAGTGTATGTTATGAAGTGTGTGTGTGTGTGTGTATATGCATGGGTAAATATAAGCTGTAGTGTGTGTGTGTGTGTGTGTGTGTAACTGCATGTATATGTGTATGCTGTGTAGTGTGTATCTGCATGTATAAGTGTAAGCTATGTAGTGTGTGTTTGTGTATCTGCATGTATAAGTGTAAGCTATGTAGTGTGTGTTTGTGTATCTGCATGTATAAGTGTAAGCTATGTAGTGTTTGTGTGTGTATCTGCATGTATAAGTGTAAGTTATGTAGTGCGTGTGTGTATCTGTATGTATAAGTGTATGCTGTGTAGTGTGTGTGTGTGTATCTGCATGTATAAGGGTAAGCTATGTAGTGTGTGTGTATCTGCATGTATAAGTGTAAGCTATGCAGTGTGTGTGTGTATCTGCATGTATAAGTGTAAGCTATGCAGTGTGTGTGTGTGTGTGTATCTGTATGTATAAGTGTAAGCTATGTAATGTGTGTGTGTATCTGTATGTATAAGTGTTTGCATCTGCATGTATAAGTGTAAGCTATGTAGTGTGTGTGTTTATCTGCATGTATAAGTTTAAACTATGTAGTGTGTGTGTGTATATGTATATATAAGTGTATGCTGTGTAGTGTGTGTGTATCTGCATGTATAAGTGTAAGCTATGTAATATGTGTGTTTATCTGTATGTATAAGTTAAAACTATGTAGTGTGTGTGTGTGTATCTGTATGTATAAGTGTATGCTGTGTAGTATGTGTGTGTGTGTATCTGCATGTATAAGTGTAAGCTATGTAGTGTGTATCTGCATGTATAAGTATATGCTGTGTAGTGTGTATCTGCATGTATAAGTGTAAGTTATGTAGTGTGTGTGTATCTGCATGTATAAGTGTGTGCTGTGTAGTGTGTGTGTATCTGCATGTATAAGTGTAAGTTATGTAGTGTGTGTATCTGCATGTATAAGTGTAAGCTATGTAGAGTGTGTATCTGCATGTATAAGTGTAAGCTATGTAATGTGTGTGTATCTGCATGTATAAGTGTATGCTGTGTAGTGTGTGTGTGTGGTGTGTGTACATGTATATGTTTAACTTGTGCTACTGTGCATTTTTGCTAACTTTAAAGGACAGAATCTAGAATAGTAATGGGGGATGCAGAAAGCAGTTTTAAAGAATCTATTATTAAATGTCCAATTAAGATAAAAAATATTTAGCCCTGTCTCTGCAAAGGCTAATTAAATAGGGAGCTCACATAGCTATACCAGTGGTTTGAGCTTGTGTTTGATTTGCTGCCTAAGGCCTAGATTTAGAGTTTGGCGTTAGCTGTCAAAAGCAGCGTTAAGGGGTCCTAAATACCGCCTGCTGGTATTTAGAGTCAGGCAGGAAAGGGTCTACCACTCACGTCCTTACCACGACTCCAGGCTACCGCAGACCCCTTACGCCAATTACGTATCCTATCTTTTCTATGGGATCTGCCTAACGCCGGTATTTGGAGTCTTGGAAGAAGTGAGCGGTAGACCCTCTACCGACAAGACTCCTACCGACAAAAAAAGTCAGTAGTTAAGAGCTTTATGGGCTAACGCCAGAATATAAAGCTCCTAACTACTGTGCTATAAAGTACACTAACACCCATAAACTACCTATGTACCCCTAAACCGAGGCCCCCCCACATCGCCGCCACTATAATAAATTTTTTTAACCCCTAATCTGCCGACCGGACACCGCCGCCACCTACATTATCCCTATGAACCCCTAATCTGCTGCCCCTAACATCTCCAACACCTATATTATATTTATTAACCCCTAATCTGCCCCCCCAACATCGCCGCTACCTTGATCCAAGCGGCAAAGAAGAGGTCCTCCATCCGGGCGATGTCTTCTTCCAAGCGGCATCTTCTATCTTCTGTCTTCCGGATCCATCTTCATCCCGCCGACGCGGAACATCCTCCTTCCCCGACGGACTAATGACGAATGAAGGTACCTTTAAGGGACGTCATCCAAGATGGCGTCCCTCGAATTCTGATTGGCTGATAGGATTCTATCAGCCAATCGGATTCTATCAGATTTTTTCTACCTTAATTTTGAGTGGCAATCGGAATTGAAGGGACGCCATCCTGGATGACGTCACTTAAAGGTACCTTCATTTAGTGTTAGTCGTCGGAAAGAAGAGGATGCTCCGCGTCAGATGTCTTGAAGATGGACCCTCTCCGCTCTGCCCGGATAGGATGAAGACTTCGGACCGTCTGGAGGACCACTTCTGCCCGGTTGGGTGAAGAGTTCTCAAGGTAGGGTGATCTTCAAGGGGTTAGTGTTAGGTTTTATTAAGGGGGGATTGGGTGAGTTTTAGAGTAGATTTGGGTGTGTGGGTGGTGGGTTTTAATGTTGGGGGGTATTGTATTTTTTTTTTACAGGCAAAAGAGCTGATTACTTTGGGGCAGTGCCCCGCAAAAGGCCCTTTTAAGGGCTATTTGTAATTTAGTATAGGGTAGGGATTTTTTTTATTTTGGGGGGCTTTTTTATTTTATTAGGGGGATTAGATTAGGTGTAATTAGTTTATAAAAATTTTAATTATTTTATTATTTTCTGTAATTTAGTGGGGTTTTTTCGTACTTTATTTAATTTAATTGTAATTAATTGTAGTTACTTTAGTTAATTTATTTAATGATAGTGCAGTGTTAGGTGTAATTGTAACTTAGGTTAGGTTTTATTTTATAGGTATATTTGTACTTATTTTAGCTAGGTAGTTATTAAATAGTTAATAACTATTTAATAACTATTGTACCTAGTTAAAATAAATACAAAGTTGCCTGTAAAATAAATATAAACCCTAAGCTAGATACAAATGTAACTATTAGTTTTATTGTAGCTCTCTTAGGGTTTATTTTATAGGTAAGTATTTAGTTTTAAATAGGAATAATTTAGTTAATTTTAGTAATTTTATTTAGATAATTTTAAATTATATTTAAGTTAGGGGGGTGTTAGGGTTAGGGTTAGACTTAGGTTTAGGGGTTAATACATTTAATATAGTTGCAGTGACCTTGGGCGCAGCAGATAAGAGGTTAATAAATGTAGGTAGGTGTCGGCGATGTTAGGGATGGCAGATTAGGGGTTAATAAAATGTAACTAATGTTTGCGGGGCGGGAGTGCGGCGGTTTAGGGGTTAATATATTTATTGAAGTGGCGGCAATGTCCGGTCAGCAGATTAGGGGTTAAAAAATGTATTTAAGTGTTTGCGATGTGTGTGGGGGGGGCTCGGTTTAGGGGTTAATAGGTAGTTTATGGGTGTTAGTGTACTTTTTAGCACTTTAGTTAAGAGTTTTATGTTACGGCGTTAGCCCATAAAACTCTTAACTACTGACTTTTTAATGCGGTATCAGTCTTGACAGGAGGACTTTTTCCAAGACTCGTAATACCGGCGTTAGGAAAATCCCATTGAAAAGATAGGATACGCAATTTACGTAAATGGATTTGCGGTATGCTCGAGTTGCGGAAAAAAAGTGAGCGGTACACCTGTACCTGCCAGACTCATAATACCAGCGTTAGGAAAAAAGCAGCGTTGGGACCAACGCTGCTTTTTAACCATAACACAAAACTCGTAATCTAGCCATATGTTTGTATAATACATTTCTGGATGTTCCCTATTGAAATTCATATTACCTTTAGTTTGACAGAAATTAAAAATAACAGCTCAAATGAAAGGCAGCAGATAATTTAATTGTAAACTCTAAGGCCTAGATTTAGAGTTCGGCGGTAGCCGTCAAAACCAGCGTTAGAGGCTCCTAACGCTGGTTTTGGCCGCCCGCTGGTATTTGGAGTCAGTGATTAAAGGGTCTAACGCTCACTTTTCAGCCGCGACTTTTCCATACCGCAGATCCCCCTACGCCATTTGCGTAGCCTATCTTTTCAATGGGATCTTTCTAACGCTGGTATTTAGAGTCGTTTCTGCAGTGAGCGTTAGAGCTCTAACGACAAGATTCCAGCCGCCTGAAAATAGCAGGAGTTAAGAGCTTTCTGGCTAACGCCGGTTTATAAAGCTCTTAACTACTGTACCCTAAAGTACACTAACACCCATAAACTACCTATGTACCCCTAAACCGAGGTCCCCCCACATCGCCGCCACTCGATTAAAAATTTTAACCCCTAATCTTCCGACCGCCACCTACGTTATACTTATGTACCCCTAATCTGCTGCCCCTAACCCCGCCGACCCCTATATTATATTTATTATCCCCTAATCTGCCCCCCTCAACGTCGCCGACACCTGCCTACACTTATTAACCCCTAATCTGCCGAGCGGACCGCACCGCTACTATAATAAAGTTATTAACCCCTAACCCGCCTCACTAACCCTATCATAAATAGTATTAACCCCTAATCTGCCCTCCCTAACATCACCGACACCTAACTTCAATTATTAACCCCTAATCTTCCGATCGGAGCTCACCGCTATTCTAATAAATGTATTAACCCCTAAAGCTAAGTCTAACCCTAACACTAACACCCCCCTAACTTAAATATAATTTTAATCTAACGAAATAAATTAACTCTTATTAAATAAATTAATCCTATTTAAAGCTAAATACTTACCTGTAAAATAAATCCTAATATAGCTACAATATAAATTATATTTATATTATAGCTATTTTAGGATTAATATTTATTTTACAGGCAACTTGGTATTTATTTTAACCAGGTACAATAGCTATTAAATAGTTAAGAACTATTTAATAGTTACCTAGTTAAAATAATAACAAAATTACCTGTAAAATAAATCCTAACCTAAGTTATAATTAAACCTAACACTACCCTATCAATAAAATAATTAAATAAACTACCTACAATTACCTACAATTAACCTAACACTACACTATCAATAAATTAAATAAACACAATTGCTACAAATAAATACAATTAAATAAACTAGCTAAAGTACAAAAAATAAAAAAGAACTAAGTTACAGAAAATAAAAAAATATTTACAAACATAAGAAAAATATTACAACAATTTTAAACTAATTACACCTACTCTAAGCCCCCTAATAAAATAACAAAGCCCCCCAAAATAATAAATGCCCTACCCTATTCTAAATTTAAAAAGTTACAAGCTCTTTTACCTTACCAGCCCTGAACAGGGCCCTTTGCGGGGCATGCCCCAAGAAGTTCAGCTCTTTTGCCTGTAAAAGAAAACATACAATACCCCCCCCCCCAACATTACAACCCACCACCCACATACCCCTAATCTAACCCAAACCCCCCTTAAATAAACCTAACACTAAGCCCCTGATGATCTTCCTACCTTGTCTTCACCATGCCAGGTTCACCGATCCGTCCTGGCTCCAAGCGGGGGCTAGACATCCACTGAAGAAGTCCAGAAGAGGGTCCAAAGTCTTCCTCCTATCCGGCAAGAAGAGGACATCCGGACCGGCAAACATCTTCTCCAAGCGGCATCTTCGATCTTCTTCCATCCGGTGCGGAGCGGGTCCATCTTGAAGCAGGCGACGCGGATCCATCCTCTTCTTCCGATGTCTCCCGACGAATGACGGTTCCTTTAAGGGACGTCATCCAAGATGGCGTCCCTCGAATTCCGATTGGCTGATAGGATTCTATCAGCCAATCGGAATTAAGGTAGGAATTTTCTGATTGGCTGATGGAATCAGCCAATCAGAATCTAGTTCAATCCGATTGGCCGATCCAATCAGCCAATCAGATTGAGCTCGCATTCTATTGGCTGATCGGAACAGCCAATAGAATGCGAGCTCAATCTGATTGGCTGATTGGATCAGCCAATCGGATTGAACTTGATTCTGATTGGCTGATTCCATCAGCCAATCAGAAAATTCCTACCTTAATTCCGATTGGCTGATAGAATCCTATCAGCCAATCGGAATTCGAGGGACGCCATCTTGGATGACGTCCCTTAAAGGAACCGTCATTCGTCGGGAGACATCGGAAGAAGAGGATGGATCCGCGTCGCCTGCTTCAAGATGGACCCGCTCCGCACCGGATGGAAGAAGATCGAAGATGCCGCTTGGAGAAGATGTTTGCCGGTCCGGATGTCCTCTTCTTGCCGGATAGGAGGAAGACTTTGGACCCTCTTCTGGACTTCTTCAGTGGATGTCTAGCCCCCGCTTGGGTTGGATGAAGATCTTGGAGCCAGGACGGATCGGTGAACCTGGCATGGTGAAGACAAGGTAGGAAGATCATCAGGGGCTTAGTGTTAGGTTTATTTAAGGGGGGTTTGGGTGGTGGGTTGTAATGTTGGGGGGGGGGTATTGTATGTTTTCTTTTACAGGCAAAAGAGCTGAACTTCTTGGGGCATGCCCCGCAAAGGGCCCTGTTCAGGGCTGGTAAGGTAAAAGAGCTTGTAACTTTTTAAATTTAGAATAGGGTAGGGCATTTATTATTTTGGGGGGCTTTGTTATTTTATTAGGGGGCTTAGAGTAGGTGTAATTAGTTTAAAATTGTTGTAATATTTTTCTTATGTTTGTAAATATTTTTTTATTTTCTGTAACTTAGTTCTTTTTTATTTTTTGTACTTTAGCTAGTTTATTTAATTGTATTTATTTGTAGCAATTGTGTTTATTTAATTTATTGATAGTGTAGTGTTAGGTTAATTGTAGGTAATTGTAGGTAGTTTATTTAATTATTTTATTGATAGGGTAGTGTTAGGTTTAATTATATCTTAGGTTAGGATTTATTTTACAGGTAATTTTGTTATTATTTTAACTAGGTAACTATTAAATAGTTCTTAACTATTTAATAGCTATTGTACCTGGTTAAAATAAATACCAAGTTGCCTGTAAAATAAATATTAATGCTAAAATAGCTATAATATAAATATAATTTATATTGTAGCTATATTAGGATTTATTTTACAGGTAAGTATTTAGCTTTAAATAGGATTAATTTATTTAATAAGAGTTAATTTATTTCGTTAGATTAAAATTATATTTAAGTTAGGGGGGTGTTAGTGTTAGGGTTAGACTTAGCTTTAGGGGTTAATACATTTATTAGAATAGCGGTGAGCTCCGATCGGAAGATTAGGGGTTAATAATTGAAGGTAGGTGTCGGCGATGTTAGGGAGGGCAGATTAGGGGTTAATACTATTTATGATAGGGTTAGTGAGACGGATTAGGGGTTAATAACTTTATTATAGTAGCGCTCAGGTCCGCTCGGCAGATTAGGGGTTAATAAGTGTAGGCAGGTGTCGGCGACGTTGTGGGGGGCAGATTAGGGGTTAATAAATATAACATAGGGGTCGGCGATGTTAGGGCAGCAGATTAGGGGTACATAGGGATAACGTAGGTTGCGGCGGTTTACGGAGCGGAAGATTAGGGGTTAAAACTGTAATGCAGGGGTCAGCGATAGCGGGGGTGGCAGATTAGGGGTTAATAAGTGTAAGGGTAGGGGTGTTTAGACTTGGGGTTCATGTTAGGGTGTTAGGTGCAGACGTAGGAAGTGTTTCCCCATAGGAAACAATGGGGCTGCGTTAGGAGCTGAACGCTGCTTTTTTGCAGGTGTTAGGTTTTTTTTCAGCTCAAACAGTCCCATTGTTTCCTATGGGAGAATCGTGCACGAGCACGTTTTTGAGGCTGGCCGCGTCCGTAAGCAACTCTGGTATCGAGAGTTGCATTTGCGGTAAAAATGCCCTACGCTCCTTTTTTGGAGCCTAACGCAGCATTTGTTTTAACTCTCGATACCAGAGTTAAATTTATGGTGCGGCCAGAAAAAAGCCCGCGGAGCGTTAACAGCCCTTTTACCGCCGAACTCTAAATCTAGGCCTAAAGTAAGAAAATGTTTTCAATGTAAACTTTTAAGACACTTTAGTTCTGTTTTTAGTTCACAAATGAAGCAATAAAGACAGCGCTATTTATTTGAAGATAATATTTTTATTAAGAGCTTAATCAGAAGGTCCCTTACTCAATATTGTCTGGTTTTGTGCTGGTTTAGGATTTTTGGAGAAGAACAATGATCTGCTGTACAGAAATCTTAAAGAGGTAAAACCATCATGTGGATTATTTTGTGCCACTACTACCGCTAGACCTATCTCTTCAGCATCATAGTTACTAACGCTGTTTATCATCCGCAGGTGGTGATAAAATCCAAAAACTATATTCTAAGGGACTGTTTTCATGCTGTAGAACTGGACAACAAACGGAGGCCTGAGACTGTGAGTTTACATTTAACAATATTCTAAATTGAGAAATCAAACAAATTACAATGTCAGATTGGTAGTCAGTAGGAAAACAAGCTTTTTAACTTACGATAAGAACTAAAATACATTTTAAAAATGTGATGTTAGAGCTTCTTATTTGAGTTAATATGAATTTTTATGTCATATATAGGCTGAGAAACGTGTTGTCTATAAATATTTTATTACCATCAAGTAATTTTTAACTTTACATTTGATTTAAATTATATTTGCTTGCTTGCCCTATGTAGTCAATATACACCACTTTGTATTACAGGCATAAGAACTACTTCTGTGTAGTGGTAGCTGTAAATACAGCTCTTTTAGAGCTCTTGATTGAAACCATTTTGTTTTAGGGAAGCTGAAAGTAAGAATTTTAGAAGCAAATGGGTAGACAGCTAGGAGGCTATAAAGATTCCAGCACATTGGATTTAGAATCTAGAGATAAGGGGCAGCACTCTTGTGAGTATTTTTTCTCTTAAATGCACATCATTTGGATCATTGGGAGTAATGCACTATTGTGGCGCTCTTTCCATTTTTGTATTCATCAATAGAATAAAAACTCTTCTTGGGGTGTTTTTAGATTTATGGGGTAGATTTATCATACCCCGAACGGACAGTATACGCTGTTGGCATTTAACATTGCACAATCATTTCTGATTAAATGCTTTTGCAATGCCATCCGCTGCATATTCTCGGCCGCTAGCAGGGGTATTAATCATCCCGATCATATCTGATCGGGATGATTGCAGTCCGCCACCTCAGAGGTGGCGGACAAGTTAAGGAACAGCTGCTTCTTAACTTAAAGTGAAAGTAAATTTAGATGATAAAGGGCCCGGTTTTTAAAAAAACGATTAAAAACAGGGGCACTTTAATTCATCAAAATTTACATTTCACTCATGTTGTGAAAATACTTACCTTTTAATCTTGACAGCCGCTCCAGCAATTTCCCCGGTCGTCGCAAGCCTCTTCTTACATCAGAAATGACGGATTGGTCATCCTCCAATTACAGCTTCCCCCCTGGGGAAATCAGTGTCTGATTCAACGCTGTGATTGGAGGAAGCCGGATTCCTCATTTTAGACCCGGGAAGAGGCTTTGCGACAGGCGGGGGAAGCGATGTAGTGGCTGTCAAGATTAAAAGGTAAGTATTTTCACAAAACAAGTGAAATGTAAGTTTTGATGAATTAAAGTGCCCCTGTTTTTAAGTTTCCGAGCCGGAAATTTTGGGGGTAGATTGCTTGGTAAATCTACCCCTTTCTCTTTTTTTTCTTGGATATAGCAGAACTCAAAATGTTAAACATCTCCGATGAGACAGAATCAGAACAGAAGTACATATGGGTGTGATGCCTTTAAAAAATAGTTGAGCTATTAAGTCTTTGTGCCCATGGATATAAGGCTATTCCATTTGTCAAGATACGCTTCATTTGTTGACAATAACTTCAAATAAAGACATGATGGATATATCACAATCTTCAAAGCAGAAATGGGAAGAGTTTACAAGACTAGATTAAAATTATAAACAATTTAATAATCTCTGCAAATTCTTCTTGCTTTAAAGGAATTTATAAATGGCTACCAACACATCTAATCCATAAAAACATAATTTATGTAAGAACTTACCTGATAAATTAATTTCTTTCATATTGGCAAGAGTCCATGAGCTAGTAACGTATGGGATATACAATCCTACCAGGAGGGTCAAAGTTTCCCAAACCTCAAAATGCCTATAAATAAACCCCTCACCACACCCACAATTCAGTTTAACGAATAGCCAAGTAGTGGGGTGATAAAGAAAGGAGTAAAAAGCATCAACAAAGGAATTTGGAATAATTGTGCTTTATACAAAAAAACATAACCACCATAAAAAGGGTGGGCCTCATGGACTCTTGCCAATATGAAAGAAATGAATTTATCAGGTAAGTTCTTACATAAATTATGTTTTCTTTCATGTAATTGGCAAGAGTCCATGAGCTAGTGACGTATGGGATAGCAAATACCCAAGATGTGGAACTCCACGCAAGAGTCACTAGAGAGGGAGGGATAAAAAATAAACAGCCAAATGCTGAAAAAATAATCCACAACCCAAATATAAGTTATTCTCATGAAGAAAAGAAAAACTTAAAACAGCAGCAGAAGAATCAAACTGAAACAGCTGCCTGAAGAACTTTTCTACCAAAAACTACTTCAGAAGAAGCAAATACATAAAAACGGTAGAATTTAGTAAATGTATGCAAAGAGGACCAAGTCGCTGCTTTGATAAACTGAAGCTTCATTCTTAAAAGCCCACGAAGTGGAGACTGATCTAGTAGAATGAGCTGTAATTCTCTGAGGCGGGGCTTGACCTGACTCCAAATAAGCTTGATGAATCAAAAGCTTTAACCAAGAGGCCAAGGAAATGGCAGAGGCATTCTGACCTTTTCTAGGACCAGAAAATATAACAAATAGACTAGAAGTCTTCCTGAAACCTTTAGTAGCTTCAACATAATATTTCAAAGCTCTTACCACATCCAAAGAATGTAAGGACCTTTCCAAAGGATTCTTAGGATTAGGACACAAGGAAGGGACAACAATTTCTCTACTAATGTTGTTAGAATTCACAACCTTAGGTAAAAATTCAAATGAAGTCCGCAAAATCGCCTTATCCTGATGAAAAATCAGAAAAGGAGATTCACAAGAAAGAGCAGATACCTCAGAAACTCTTCTAGCAGAAGAGATAGCCAAAAGGAACAACACTTTCCAAGAAAGTAGTTTAATATCCAAAGAATGCATAGGCTCAAAAGGAGGAGCCTGTAACGAAAAAAACAAATTAAGACTCCAAGGAGGAGAAATTGATTTAATGACAGGCTTAATATGAACTAAAGTCTGTACAAAACAGTGAATATCAGGAAGATTAGCAATCTTTCTGTGAAATAAAACAGAAAGAGCAGAGATTTGTCCCTTCAAGGAACTTGCAGACAAACCCCTATCCAAACCATCCTCGAGAAACTGTATACTTTTAGGAATTCTAAAAGAATGCCAAGAGAATTTATGAGAAGAACACCATGAAATGTAAGTCTTCCAAACTCGATAATAAATCTTCCTAGAGACAGATTTACGAGCTTGTAACATAGTATTAATTACTGAGTCAGAGAAAACTCTATGACTTAGCGTTCAATTTCCATACCTTCAAATTTAATGATTTGAGATCCTGATGGAAAAACGGACCTTGAGACAGTAGGTCCGGCCTTAACGGAGGTGGCCAAGATTGGCAACTGGACATCCGATTAAGATCCGCATAACAAAACCTGTGGGGCCAGGCTGGAGCCACCAGCAACACAAATGATTGTTCCATGATGATCTTGGAGATCACTCTCAGAAGAAGAACTAGAGGCGGGAAGATATAAGCAGGTTGATAACACCAAGGAAGTGTCAGCGCATCCACTGCTTCCGCCTGAGAATCCCTGGACCTGGACAGGTATCTGGGAAGTTTTTTGTTTAGATGAGAAGCCATCAGATTTATTTCTGGAAGACCCACACATCTGAACAATCTGAGAAAACACATCCGGATGGAGAGACCACTCCCCTGGATGTAAAGTCTGACGGCTGAGAAAATCCGCCTCCCAATTGTCTGGGATATGAACCATAGAAATTAGACAAGAGCTGGATTCTGCCAAAACAAGTATCTGAGATACTTCTTTCATAGCTAGGGGACTGTGAGTCCCACCCTGATGATTGACATATGCCACCATTGTGATATTGTCTGTCTAAAAACAAATGAACGGTTCTCTCTTCAACAGAGGCCAAAACTGAAGAGCTCTGAGAATTGCACAGAGTTCTAAAATAAACCCCTTGTGCTGTCAGAGATTCCCAGACAGCTCCCCAACCTGAAAGACTCGCATCTGTTGTGATCACAGTTCAGGTTGGCCAAACAAAAGAGACCCCTTGAACTAAACTCTGGTGATTTAACCACCACGTCAGAGAGTGTCGAACATTGGGATTTAAAGATATTAATTGTGATATCTTTGTATAATCCCGGCACCATTGATTCAGCATGCAAAGCTGGAGAGGTCTCATGGGAAAACGAGCAAAAGGAATCGCATCCGATGCTGCAGTCATGAGGCTTAAAACTTCCATGCACATAGCCACTGAAGGGAATGACTGAGACTGAAGGTGCCGACTTGCTGCAACCAATTTCAAACGTCTCTTGTCTGTTAGAGACAGAGTCATGGATACTAAATCATTCTGGAAATCTAAAAAGGTGACCCTTGTCTGAGGAATCAAAAAACTTTTTGGTAAATTGATCCTCCAACCATGTTTTCAAAGAAACAACACAAGTTGATTTGTGTGAGATTCTGCAGAACGTAAAGACTGAGCTAGTACCAAGATATCGTCCAAATAAGGAAACACTGCCATACCCTGTTCTCTGATTACAGAGAGTAGGGCACCCAGAACCATTGAAAAGATTCTTGGAGCTGTTGCTAGGCCAAATGGAAGAGCAACAAATTGGTAATGCTTGTCTAGAAAAGAGAATCTCAGGAACTGATAATGTTCTGGATGAATCGAATATGAAGGTAAGCATCCTGCAAGTCTATTGGAGACATATAATGTCCTTGCTGAACAAAAGGCAGAATAGTCCTTATAGTCACCATCTTGAAAGTTAGTACTCTTACATAACGATTCAAAATTTTTAGATCCAGAACTGGTCTGAATGAATTTTCTTTCTTTGGGACAATGAATAGATTTGCATAAAACCCCAGGCCTTGTTCCTGAAATGGAACCGGCATGATTACCCCTGAAACCTCCAGATCTGAAAAACACTTCAGGAAAGCCTGAGCTTTTACTGGATTCACTGGGATGCGTGAGAGAAAAAATCTTCTCACAGGAGGTCTTACTCTGAATCCTATTTGGTACCCCTGAGAGACAATGCTCTGAATCCATTGATTTTGGACAGAATTTGCCCAAACATCCTTGAAAAACCTTAATCTGCCCCCTACCAGCTGAACTGGAATGAGGGCCGCACCTTCATGGGAATTTAGGGGCTGACTTTGGTTTCTTGAAAGGCTTGGATTTATTCCAATTTGAGGAAGGCTTCCAATTGGAAACAGATTCCTTGGGGGAAGGATTAGGTTTTTGTTCCTTATTTTGACGAAAGGAACGAAAACGATTAGAAGCCTTAGATTTACCCTTAGGTTTTTATCCTGAGGCAAAAAAACTCCTTTCCACCCAGTAACAGTTGAAATAATAGAATCCAACTGAGAACCAAATAAATTATTACCTTGGAAAGAAAGAGATAGTAATCTAGACTTAGATGTCATATCAACATTCCAAGATTTAAGCCACAAAGCTCTTCTAGCTAAAATAGCTAAAGACATGGATCTAACATCAATTTTGATAATATCAAAAATGGCACCACAAATAACATGATTAGCATGTCAGAATCCGATTCTTGTTGCGCTAAATTCTCCAACCAAAAAGTTGAAGCAGCTGCAACATCAGCCAAAGTAATTGCAGGCCTAAGAAGATGACCTGAATATAAATAGGCTTTCCTTAGATAAGATTCAAGCTTCCTATCTAAAGGATCTTTAAAGGAAGTACTATCATCCATAGGAATAGTGGTTCGTTTAGCAAGAGTAGAAATAGCCCCATCAACTTTGGGAATCTTTTCCCAAAACTCTATTGCAATTGCTGGTAAAGGATACAAATTTTTAAACCTTGCAGAAGGATTAAAAGGAGTACCTGGCTTATTCCATTCCTTAGAAATCATGTCAGAAATAGCATCAGGAATAGGAAAAACCTCTGGAGTAACCACAGTAGGTTTAAAAACAGCATTTAAACGTTTACTGATTTTAATATCAAGAGGACTAGCTTCCTCAATATCCAAAGTAATTAACACTTCTTTTAACAAAGAACGCATATACTCTATTTTAAATAAATAAGTAGATTTGTCAGTGTCAATGTCTGAGGAAGGATCTTCTGAATCAGATAGATCCTCATCAGAGGTGGATAATTCATTATGTTGTTGGTCATTTGAAATTTCATCAACTTTATGAGAAGTTTTAAAAGACCTCTTACGCTTATTAGAAGGTGGAAATGCAGACAAAGTCTTCTGAATAGAATCAGTAACAAATACTTTAAAATTCACAGGTATATCATGTAAATTAGAGGTTGAAGGAACTGCAACCAGCAATGTACTATTACAGATGGACACTCTATCTGCATGTAAAAGTTTATCATGGCAACTAATACAAATGACATTAGGAGATATAATATCCACAATTTTACAACAAATGCACTTAGCTTTGGTAGAACCAATGTCAGACAGCAAAGTTCCAGCAGATACTTGTGAGGCAGGATCAGATTGAGACATCTTGCAAAATGTAAAAGAAAAAACAACATATAAAGCAGAATTATCAATTTCCTAATATGACAGTTTCAGGAATGGGAAAAAATGCAAATAGCATAACCCTCTGACATAGAAAAAGACAAGAGGCAAAAGCAAAGGGGCAATAAATAATGAAAAAAGGTTTGGCGCCAAGTATGACGCACAACATAACGGAAATTTTTTTTGGCGCCAACCATGTCCGAAAATGACACACTTGCGTCACTAACAACGCAACCCTGTGTGAACCCCAGCGTCAAGTACGACACCGGAAATGACGAACTTGCGTCAACGGACGTGCCTTTCGCACCAAAAAGTGTAGCATTTAGCGCACCCGCGAGCCTAAGACAGCCCGCAATTTTAAACAAGTAGTCAATTGAAAAAAGACTAAACCCCAGGTAAGAAAAATATTTCTCAATATTAATTTTCCCAAATATGAAACTGACAATCTGCAAAAGGAAATACATGAACCTGACTCATGGCAAATATAAGTACAATACATATATTTAGAACTTTATATAAATGCGTAAAGTGCCAAACCATAGCTGAGGTGCCTTAAGAAATAAAAACATACTTAACAAAAGACACCCATCCACATATAGCAGATAGCCAAACCAGTACTGAAACAGTTATCAGTAGAGGTAATGGTATATGAGAGTATATTGTCGATCTGAAAAGGGAGGTAGTAGATGAATCTTTACGACCGATAACAGAGAATATGAAAAAAAAATAATTGCATTCAATAGGTAATACTCTCTACGTCCCTCTGACATTCGCTGTACTATGAGAGGAATTGGGCTTCAAAATGCTGAGAAGCGCATGTCAATGTAGAAATTTTAGCACAAACTTACTTCACCACCTCCATAGGAGGCAAAGTTTGTAAAACTGAATTGTGGGTGTGGTGAGGGGTTTATTTATAGGCATTTTGAGGTTTGGGAAACTTTGCCCCTCCTTGTAGGATTGTATATCCCATACGTCACTAGCTGTCAGGGTTGGTTCCTGTACCTTTAAGTCAAACTTATTTATTCCTACTCCTCCCCCTTCCACCTGCCGATTAATGTTTAGTCTACCTGAATCTCATGAGAGAGGAAGCATACTCTGAACGTCCTGGCTATTCCTACAAAAGATATCTAAAATACTGACTTTATATCCTTCTACTAAGGACCTAAGGATTTATCCCTTCTAGATCTGTTTACAGTTCCAAGTAAAGTCGACTCGGCTCTAAAACCAAAGTTCCCCGCAGTCTACCTGCTAACTGAAGCCATTTCCACCTGTGGGTTACATCCCATACAAAAGACTCACCGTTACTATATTTCCACTACAGAAGGATTACAATCTCTGTTCACGGGTGATACCCGCTCACGATAAATTCCGTGCTTGCTTTAGCACCGTACTGCCTGCCAGCAATTCCTGTACTGTGATTGGAGTTCAGCAACACACCTCCCAGTCTCTACACGCTTACTCCCACATAGACCCGGTCGAGGCAACTTCCACGCTGACTGCCTGCCAGCTAATCCTGCACTCTGATTGGAGGAAGTACGCTCAGGTACAAGACACGCTCTGCAGCTGCAGCACGGACACCTCTCCCATTTACAAGGTACACGAGGTACACTCACACTACTAAGTTGAACTGTTTGCTTGTCACTACTGCTGGATAAGACTTATATATGTAACAAGGTTGAGCATTGATAAGAATTCCTAAAGACTGTATCACTTACTAAGGATTACTTGTTAACCCTGACAAAGGGGTATTAAAACAGACATTTATTCAGTAATACAGGAGTTCCCAGATTACTCCTGTAACAAAGAAACACGTACCACTTCTAAAGTTTGACACTAACACCTTATAGAGCTGGTCTGCAGTTGTGATCCTACAACGTCACATTAAGGGTTGCTGTACCCTGACATATTAATCGGCCATAACCATGGATCCAGCAGACCTGCCTACGGTTGTTTATAACCTGTCCCAGAGGGTTGAACAACTCTCCCAAGGTTTAAGGGAAGTTCAGTTGCAAAACGATAGTCTCAGAGCTACAGTTAGGGATAGCACCCCTGAACCTCAGGTCTGTTTACCTGAACGGTTCGCAGGAGACAGGAAGCTTTTCAGACAGTTCAAGAACGCCTGCTATTTACTGTTCCAGATGAAGCCTAGGACATACAACACTGAAAGAATTAAGGTCATGACGGTTATCTCTTTTCTCACTGGAGAGCCCAGGGTATGGGCGGATACCTTTCTAGAGAATGAAGACCCTATCTTGGGTTCACTCACCGATTTTTTCTCTGAAATGAGCTCCCTATATGAAGACACCCAAAAACAACTGACAGCAGAGGCAAATATGCGCTCCCTGAGACAAGGTAGACGTCCTGTCGAGGAGTATCTTTCTGAGTTTAAGCTCTATACAAAAGATTCAGAGTGGAGTGAGATCGCTCTCCGTAACCAATACCGGCTAGGACTATCTGACAGTCTTAAGGACGAGTTAGCCCGAATCGAATTACCAAGATCCTTAGAAAATCTCATGGCACTCAGTGTCCAGATAGACAGGAGACATCGAGAAAGAAGATCCGAACGCCAGCAGACAGAGGGAACCCAAAAGTACTACCCAGCACCCCAACCCAAGGATACCTCCACTCCTATGGAGATTGGGTTCACCAAAGGACCTCTCACGGTCGAAGAGAGACACAGAAGACAACAGAAGAATCTCTGTATGTACTGTGCATCTCCAATCCATCTTGTAAAAGAATGCCCACTGCTACAGCGTCAGAAAAGAAGTAAGCCAAAATATGTACATAATTGCTTGACTAATAAGATCTTGAATGCTGCTTACTGTACCATGTCTCTCTCTTTACAGTGGGATCAGCAAGTGCTACAAGCTGAAGCAATCGTTGACTCAGGAGCTTACTCTAATTTTCTTGACCTAACACTTGTAAAAAGTAATAAAATACCACTAATTCTGAAAGCAAACCCCGTCTCCATTCGTGTTATTGATGGCACATATGTTACCTCTGGTCCTGTAACTCATCACACTATCCCTCTTAAGGTCACTACTGGAGAAGGTCATATTGAATACATCACCTTTGATGTCATTCCGTCTCCTCTATATCCAGTAGTCTTGGGTCTCTCATGGTTGCAAAAACACCATCCCACCATTTCCTGGCAAACTCTACATGTTGATCTAAATTCTACATATTGCCTCAATACCTGTTACCCTCATCAACAACTCCTCCACACTTCACAAGGGGCCATACCCCAAGAATACGCTGAGTATATGGATGTGTTCAATAAAAAACAAGCTGAACACTTACCACCGCACCGCATATACGATTGCCCTATAGAACTACTACCTGGTTCTGATATACCCTATGGGCACATTTATCCTCTCTCCCAGCCTGAATTGGAACATCTTAAGGAATACCTCGATGAGAACCTCAAAAAGGGGTTCATCAGACCATCTACTTCTCCTGCTGGAGCAGGCATATTCTTCGTGAGGAATAAGGATAAGACCCTTCGCCCTATAATCGACTACAGGGAATTGAACAAACGGACCAAGAAGAATAGATATCCCCTTCCACTTATACCCGAATTAGTCGAGCGCTTAAGTAAGGCAACTGTCTATACGAAGCTGGACCTCAGGGGTGCCTACAATCTCGTACGGATCAGGGAGGGCGATGAGTGGCTCACCGCATTTCGGACCCGTTATGGGCTTTATGAGTATATGGTGATGCCGTTTGGGCTCTGTAACGCCCCGGCCACGTTCCAGTATTTCATTAATGATATCTTCAGGGACTTATTGGACGTGTGCCTTGTCATTTATCTCGATGACATCCTGATATACTCCGACAACCTGCAAGACCACAAGAAGCATGTACGGTGGGTCCTAGAACGCCTAAGAACACATCAATTATATGCCAAGCTTGAAAAATGTACCTTCCATACCTATGAGATTACTTTCCTCGGCTACAAGATATCCTCATCCGGAGTACAAATGGAGGAAGGAAAAATTGAAGCTATACAGAAGTGGCCCACACCCACTTCCAAAAAGGATGTACAAAGGTTTCTAGGATTCGCCAACTTCTATAGAAAATTCATTAAAGGGTTCTCCAATATCGCCAGACCACTCAGTGCTCTTACAGGCTCTCAGTCGCAATTCCGTTGGAACCCAGAAGCACAATCAGCTTTTGATAGCCTCAAGAATTCATTCACAACGGCTCCTATTCTCCAATTCCCTGACACTGGTTTACAGTTCATCCTTGAGGTGGACGCCTCAGATTATGCTCTGGGTGCCATACTGTCCCAAAGGAAATCTCCCACTGATCCGATACATCCTGTCGCTTTCTATTCAAGACTGATGACTCCTCCTGAACGTAATTATCCCATTGGGGAGAAAGAGCTTCTTGTTATAAAGGCATCTTTGGAACACTGGAGACATCTACTTGAAGGAGCTTCGTTCCCAATTCTCATATATACGGATCACCGTAATCTCGAATATCTCCAACCAAGTAAAGCCCTCTCGGCACGTCAAGTCCGTTGGAGTCTCTTCTTCACAAGATTCCAATTCCATATCACATACCGACCAGGTGCAAAAAACGGTAAGGCAGACTCATTGTCCAGACAGTTCCCTCGTCCAATCCAATCTTCACCGGTACAACCTATACTCTCGCCCCAACAATTCATTGGTGTAATTGAAGATTCCACCCAAACCTTGAAGACACATCAAAGAAAAGACACAACTCTCCCAACTCATAACCACCAATTGGATTCCAGGGGTTTAGCTCATGTACAAGGAAGGATTTACATACCTCCAGCATTAAGGGATGACATACTCCACGATCATCATGATTCCCCTCTGGCGGGACATCCTGGGATCAATAAAACAACTGAACTTGTCAAGAGGAACTATTGGTGGCCTAACATTCAACAATCTGTTGACCAATTCATCAAGAGTTGTCATGTTTGTGCTGTGTCAAAATCCGAAAAGACTAAACCATATGGTACGTTAAAACCTCTTCCTATCCCAGACAGACCCTGGCATACAGTAGGGATGGACTTCATAGTCGATTTACCTTCATCCAATCAATCAACTACGATCATGGTGGTTGTGGACATCCTAACCAAGATGGCACACTTTATACCCTACAAGAAACTACCCACCGCTGCAGAAACCTCCAAATTATTCCTCTCACACATAGTCCGCATACATGGCTTGCCGTCCATTATCGTATCCGATAGGGGTTCACAGTTTACCTCCAGGTTCTGGAGGCAATTGTGTAAAGTTCTCAAAATTGACCATCGCTACAGTACGGCATTCCATCCCAAAACAAATGGTCAGACGGAACGCGTCAACCAGTGGATTGAACAATACATTAGATGTTATTGTTCCCACCAACAGGATGAGTGGCTGAATAACTTACCTATGGCAGAGTTTGCCTACAATAACACCCTCAACAGCTCTACTAAGAATACTCCGTTCTTCGCCAACTATGGGTATCATCCTACCTTTCATCTCCACCCTCATCTCAACACTACATCTCCTGTAGTAGATGACACGACTAACACACTTCTTGAACTGTTCGCCTTCCTAAAGGATAATGTTCTGGCAGCCCAGCAAAGACAAAAACATTATTTTGATATGAAAAGACGCACTCCACCCAGATATCAAGAAGGAGACATGGTTTGGCTGTCAACTCGGCATTTGAAGCTGAGAACTCCTAGTCGGAAGTTTTCTCATCTCTTTATTGGACCTTACAAAATCATCAAGGTCGTTAATGAAAACGCTGTGACCCTCGAACTACCACCTGAAATTCCTGTTCATCCCACATTCCACGTTTCCTTGCTGAAACCTTATGTACCTACTCGTCAACAGGCTGCATCTTCCAGCTCCCCACCTGTGATACAGGAGGAAACGGTTTACAAAGTTTCTGACATTCTCGACTCGAGACTTTCCCGTGGGGTGTTGCAGTACCTGATTCGTTGGAAAGGGTACTCCCAAGATGAAGACTCTTGGGAACCCTTCTCCAACATCAATGCCTCTCGTTTGATTAGGCGTTTTCACATGCTTCATCCAGATAAACCAGCTCTCCCTGCTGCGGTGCAGCACCTTTGACGGGGGGACCTGTCAGGGTTGGTTCCTGTACCTTTAAGTCAAACTTATTTATTCCTACTCCTCCCCCTTCCACCTGCCGATTAATGTTTAGTCTACCTGAATCTCATGAGAGAGGAAGCATACTCTGAACGTCCTGGCTATTCCTACAAAAGATATCTAAAATACTGACTTTATATCCTTCTACTAAGGACCTAAGGATTTATCCCTTCTAGATCTGTTTACAGTTCCAAGTAAAGTCGACTCGGCTCTAAAACCAAAGTTCCCCGCAGTCTACCTGCTAACTGAAGCCATTTCCACCTGTGGGTTACATCCCATACAAAAGACTCACCGTTACTATATTTCCATTACAGAAGGATTACAATCTCTGTTCACGGGTGATACCCGCTCACGATAAACTCCGTGCTTGCTTTAGCACCGTACTGCCTGCCAGCAATTCCTGTACTGTGATTGGAGTTCAGCAACACACCTCCCGGTCTCTACACGCTTACTCCCACATAGACCCGGTCGAGGCAACTTCCACGCTGACTGCCTGCCAGCTAATCCTGCACTCTGATTGGAGGAAGTACGCTCAGGTACAAGACACGCTCTGCAGCTGCAGCACGGACACCTCTCCCATTTACAAGGTACACGAGGTACACTCACACTACTAAGTTGAACTGTTTGCTTGTCACTACTGCTGGATAAGACTTATATATGTAACAAGGTTGAGCATTGATAAGAATTCCTAAAGACTGTATCACTTACTAAGGATTACTTGTTAACCCTGACAAAGGGGTATTAAAACAGACATTTATTCAGTAATACAGGAGTTCCCAAATTACTCCTGTAACAAAGAAACACGTACCACTTCTAAAGTTTGACACTAACACCTTATAGAGCTGGTCTGCAGTTGTGATCCTACAACGTCACATTAAGGGTTGCTGTACCCTGACACTAGCTCATGGACTCTTGCCAATTACATGAAAGAAACCATATTTGTGGAAGAATCAATATATATGGCTGTTAGTCAAAATCTGATCCAACTTACTTTCACTCGCTGGGGGGTAGTTATCAACGTGTCAACTTTCCTGCCTTTGCCGGCCCAATACGCCCGCCTAAGCTCGCCTCACATCGCCGCCGCAGACCTGAAAAATTTCGCCTAAGTTATCATATAAAGCTGTCAAAAAGCCGCGCACTAAGTACGGGGCGATGAGCAGCGGACTGTGAGAGTTATCACTCATCCGATCTCGCTGCTCTTTGGCTTTTTCCCAGCTTTATTGCTAGCCTGTCACTAAGCACTCACACTAACTACACTGTTCTACCCCCTATACCGGCTCCCCCGGAGTCCCCCGCAACTAAATAAAGTTACTAACCCCTAAACCGCCGCTCCTAGACCCTGCCGCAACTCTGATAAATGTATTAACCCCTAAACCGCCGCTCCTAGACCCTGCCGCAACTCTGATAAATGTATTAACCCCTAAACCGCCGCTCCCGGACACCGCTGCCACCTACATTATACCTAGTAACCCCTATCCTGCCCCCCCTATACCGTCGCCCTCTATAATAAAGTTATTAACCCCTATCCTGCCGATCCCGCACCTCGCCACAACTAAATAAATAGTTTAAACCCTAAACCACCGCTCCCTGAACCCGACGCAACCTATATTAAATTTATTAACCCCTATCCTGCCCCCCCCTACACCGTCGCCACCTATATTAAATTTATTAACCCCTATCCTGCCCCCCCTACACCGTCGCCACCTATAATAAATTTATTAACCCCTATCCTGCCCCCCACTACATCGCCGCCACTGTAATAAAATTATTAACCCCTAAACCTAAGTCTAACACTAACCCTAACACCCCCCTAACTTAAATATTAATTAAATAAATCTAAATAATATTTCTATTATTAACTAAATGAATCCTATTTAAAACTAAATACTTACCTTTAAAATAAACCCTAATATAGCTACAATATAAATAATAATTATATTGTAGCTATCTTAGGATTTATTTTTATTTTACAGGCATCTTTCAATTTATTTTAACTAGGTACAATAGCTATTAAATAGTTATTAACTATTTAATAGCTTACCTAGCTAAAATAAAGAGAATTGTACCTATAAAATAAAAACTAACCTAAGTTACAATTACACCTCACACTACACTATACTTTAATAAATTATTCCTATTTAAAACTAAATACTTACCTGTAAAATAAACCCTAACGGCTAGATTTAGAGTTTTGTCGGTAAGGACCCGCATAACGCCGGCTTTTTTCTGGCCGCACCATAAAAATAACTCTGGTATTGAGAGTCCACATAAAGGCTGCGTTAGGCTCCAAAAAAGGAGCGTAGAGCATATTTAACGCAGCTTCAACTCTCGATACCAGAGTTGCTTACGGACGCGGCCAGCCTCAAAAACGTGCTCGTGCACGATTCCCCCATAGGAAACAATGGGGCTGTTTGAGCTGAAATAAAACCTAACACCTGCAAAAAAGCCGCGTTCAGCTCCTAACGCAGCCCCATTGTTTGCTATGGGGAAACACTTCCTACGTCTGCACCTAACACCCTAACATGTACCCTGAGTCTAAACACCCCTAGCCTTACACTTATTAACCCCTAATCTGCCACCCCCGCTATCGCTGACCCCTGCATATTATTTTTAACCCCTAATCTGCCGCTCCGTAAACCGCCGCTACTTACATTATCCTTATGTACCCCTAATCTGCTGCCCCTAACACCGCCGACCCCTATATTTATTAACCCCTAATCTGCCCCCCTCAACGACGCCTCCACCTGCCTACACTTATTAACCCCTAATCTGCCGAGCGGACCGCACCGCTATCATAATAAAGTTATTAACCCCTAATCCGCCTCACTAACCCTATAATAAATAGTATTAACCCCTAATCTGCCCTCCCTAACATCGCCGACACCTAACTTCAATTATTAACCCCTAATCTGCTGACCGGAGCTCACCGCTATTCTAATAAATGTATTAACCCCTAAAGCTAAGTCTAACCCTAACACTAACACCCCCCTAACTTAAATATAATTTAAATCTAACGAAATTAATTAACTCTTATTAAATAAATTATTCCTATTTAAAGCTAAATACTTACCTGTAAAATAAATCCTAATATAGCTACAATATAAATTATAATTATATTATAGCTATTTTAGGATTAATATTTATTTTACAGGTAACTTTGTATTTATTTTAACCAGGTACAATAGCTATTAAATAGTTAAGAACTATTTAATAGCTAAAATAGTTAAAATAATTGCAAAATTACCTGTAAAATAAATCCTAACCTAAGTTACAATTAAACCTAACACTATACTATCATTAAATTAATTAAATAAAATACCTACAATTACCTACAATTAAACCTAACACTACACTATCAATACATTAATTAAATACAATACCTACAAATAACTACAATGAAATTAACTAAAGTACAAAAAATAAAAAAATAATTACAAACATAAGAAAAATATTACAACAATTTTAAACTAATTACACCTACTCTAAGCCCCCTAATAAAATAACAAAGACCCCCAAAATAAAAAATGCCCTACCCTATTCTAAATTACTAAAGTTCAAAGCTCTTTTACCTTACCAGCCCTGAACAGGGCCCTTTGCGGGGCATGCCCCAAGAAGTTCAGCTCTTTTGCCTGTAAAAAAAAACATACAATACCCCCCCCCAACATTACAACCCACCACCCACATACACCTAATCTAACCCAAACCCCCCTTAAATAAACCTAACACTAAGCCCCTGAAGATCATCCTACCTTGTCTTCACCTCACCGGGTATCACCGATCGGTCCTGGCTCCAAAATCTTCATCCAACCCAAGCGGGGGCTGGCGATCCATCATCCGGTGGCTGAAGAGGTCCAGAAGAGGCTCCAAAGTCTTCATCCTATCCGGGAAGAAGAGTAGATCCGGACCGGCAACCATCATCTTCCAAGCGGCATCTTCTATCTTCATCCGATGAGGACCGGCTCCATCCTGAAGACCTCCACCGCGGACCCATCTTCATCCGGCGACGTCCAACTGAAGAATGACGGTTCCTTTAAGGGACGTCATCCAAGATGGCGTCCCTCGAATTCCGATTGGCTGATAGGATTCTATCAGCCAATCGGAATTAAGGTAGGAATATTCTGATTGGCTGATGGAATCAGCCAATCAGAATCAAGTTCAATCCGATTGGCTGATCCAATCAGCCAATCAGACTGAGCTCGCATTCTATTGGCTATTCCGATCTTTAGTAATTTAGAATAGGGTAGGGCATTTTTTATTTTGGGGGTCTTTGTTATTTTATTAGGGGGCTTAGAGTAGGTGTAATTAGTTTAAAATTGTTGTAATATTTTTCTTATGTTTGTAATTATTTTTTTATTTTTTGTAACTTAGTTCTTTTTTATTTTTTGTACTTTAGTTTATTTCATTGTAGTTATTTGTAGGTATTGTATTTAATTAATGTATTGATAGTGTAGTGTTAGGTTTAATTGTAGGTAATTGTAGGTATTTTATTTAATTAATTTAATGATAGTATAGTGTTAGGTTTAATTGTAACTTAGGTTAGGATTTATTTTACAGGTAATTTTGTAATTATTTTAACTATTTTAGCTATTAAATAGTTCTTAACTATTTAATAGCTATTGTACCTGGTTAAAATAAATACAAAGTTACCTGTAAAATAAATATTAATCCTAAAATAGCTATAATATAATTATAATTTATATTGTAGCTATATTAGGATTTATTTTACAGGTAAGTATTTAGCTTTAAATAGGAATAATTTATTTAATAAGAGTTAATTAATTTCGTTAAATTTAAATTATATTTAAGTTAGGGGGGTGTTAGTGTTAGGGTTAGACTTAGCTTTAGGGGTTAATACATTTATTAGAATAGCGGTGAGCTCCGGTCGGCAGATTAGGGGTTAATAATTGAAGTTAGGTGTCGGCGATGTTAGGGAGGGCAGATTAGGGGTTAATACTATTTATTATAGGGTTAGTGAGGCAGATTAGGGGTTAATAACTTTATATGATAGCGGTGCGGTCCGCTCAGCAGATTAGGGGTTAATAAGTGTAGGCAGGTGGAGGCGACGTTGAGGGGGGCAGATTAGGGGTTAATAAATATAATATAGGGGTCGGCGGTGTTAGGGGCAGCAGATTAGGGGTACATACGGATAACGTAGGTGGCGGTCGGCAGATTAGGGGTTAAAAAATTTAATCGAGTGGCGGCGATGTGGGGGGGCCTCGGTTTAGGGGTACATAGGTAGTTTATGGGTGTTAGTGTACTTTAGAGTACAGTAGTAAAGAGCTTTATGAACTGGCGTTAGCCCAGAAAGCTCTTAACTACTGACTTTTTTCTGCGGCTGGAGTTTTGTCGTTAGAATTCTAACGCTCACTTCAGACACGACTCTAAATACCGGAGTTAGAAAAATCCCATTGAAAAGATAGGATACGCAATTGACGTAAGGGGATCTGCGGTATGGAAAAGTCGCGGCTGAAAAGTGAGCGTTAGACCCTTTTTTGAATGACTCCAAATACCGGAGGTAGCCTAAAACCAGCGTTAGGAGCCTCTAACGCTGGTTTTCACGGCTACCGCCAAACTCTAAATCTAGGCCTAAGATAGCTACAATGTAAATAATAATTACATTGTAGCTATTTTAGGAATTATATTTATTTTACAGGTAACTTTGTATTTATTTTAGCTAGTTAGAATAGTTATTAAATAGTTATTAACTATTTAATAACTACCTAGCTAAAATAAATACAAAATTACCTGTAAAATAAATCCTAACCTAAGTTACAATTAAACCTAACACTACACTATCATTAAATAAATCAAATAAATTAACTACAAATAACTACAATTAAATACAATTACATAAACTAACTAAAGTACAAAAAAAAAAACACCTAAGTTACAAAAAATAAAAAAAATAGGTTACAAACATTTAAAAAATATTACAACAATTTTAAGCTACTTACACCTAATCTAAGCCCCCTAATAAAATAACAAACCCCCCCAAAATAAAAAAATGCCCTACCCTATTCTAAATTAAAAAAGTTCAAAGCTCTTTTACCTTACCAGCCCTTAAAAGGGCCTTTTGTGGGGGCATGCCCCAAAGAATTCAGCTCTTTTGCCTGTAAAAGAAAAATACAACCCCCCCAACATTAAAACCCACCACCCACATACCCCTAATCTAACCCAAACCCCCCTTAAAAAAACCTAACACTAATCCCCTGAAGATAATCCTACCTTTAGTCGTCTTCACTCAGCCGAGCAGCGATGGAACTGAAGAGGAGACCCGGAGCGGCAGAAGTTATCATCCAAGGGGCGCTGAAGAAATCTTCCATCCGATGAAGTGATCCTCCAAGCGGCGCTGAAGAATTCTTCCATCCGGGCGATGTCATCTTCCAAGCGGCAATGAAGAAGCCTTCTATCCGGGCGATGTCATCTTCCAAGTGGGGTCTTCAATCTTCAATCTTCATCCTGCCGACGTGGAACATCCTTCTTTACCACAGGACTACCGACGAATGAAGGCTCCTTTAAGGGACGTCATCCAAGATGACGTCCCTTCAATTCCGATTGGCTGATAGGATCAGCCAACCGGAATTAAGGTAGGAAAAATCTGATTGGCTGATGGAATCAGCCAATCAGATTCAAGTTCAATCCGATTGGCTGATCCAATCAGCCAATCAGATTGAGCTTGCATTCTATTGGCTGATCGGAACAGCCAATAGAATGCGAGCTCAATCTGATTCAATCAGCCAATCAGATTTTTCATCTTGGATGACGTCCCTTAAAGGAGCCTTCATTCGTCGGTAGTCTGTCGGTAAAGAAAGATGTTCCACGTCGGGATGAAGATTGAAGATTGAAGACCCCACTTGGAAGATGACATCGCCCGGATAGAAGGCTTCTTCAGCGCCGCTTGGAAGATGACATCGCCCGGATGGAAGAATTCTTCAGCGTCGCTTGGAGTATCACTTCATCGGATGGAAGATTTCTTCAGCGCCCCTTGGATGATAACTTCTGCCGCTCCGGGTCTCCTCTTCAGTTCCATCGCTGCTCGGCTGAGTGAAGACGACTAAAGGTAGGATGATCTTCAGGGGATTAGTGTTAGGTTTTTTTAAGGGGGGTTTGGGTTAGATTAGGGGTATGTGGGTGGTGGGTTTTAATGTTGGGGGGGGTTGTATTTTTCTTTTACAGGCAAAAGAGCTGAATTCTTTGGGGCATGCCCCCACAAAAGGCCCTTTTAAGGGCTGGTAAGGTAAAAGAGCTTTGAACTTTTTAAATTTAGAATAGGGTAGGGCATTTTTTTATTTTGGGGGGTTTGTTATTTTATTAGGGGGCTTAGATTAGGTGTAAGTAGCTTAAAATTGTAATATTTTTTAAATGTTTGTAACCTATTTTTTTTATTTTTTGTAACTTAGGTTTTGTTTTTTTGTACTTTAGTTAGTTTAATTGTATTTAATTGTAGTTATTTGTAGTTAATTTATTTAATTTATTTAATGATAGTGTAGTGTTAGGTTTAATTGTAACTTTGGTTAGGATTTATTTTACAGGTAATTTTGTATTTATTTTAGCTAGGTAGTTATTAAATAGTTAATAACTACCTATTTAATAACTATTCTAACTAGCTAAAATAAAGTTACCTGTAAAATAAATATAAACCCTAAAATAGATACAATGTAATTATTAATTAATTTTAGGGTTTATTTTACAGGTAAGTATTTAGTTTTAAATAGGAATAATTTATTAAAGTATAGTGTAGTGTTAGGTGTAATTGTAACTTAGGTTAGTTTTTATTTTACAGGTACATTTCTCTTTATTTTAGCTAGGTAAGCTATTAAATAGTTAATAACTATTTAATAGCTATTGTACCTAGTTAAAATAAATTGAAAGATGCCTGTAAAATAAAAATAAATCCTAAGATATCTACAATATAAGTATTATTTATATTGTAGCTATATTAGGGATATTTTAAAGGTAAGTATTTAGTTTTAAATAGGATTAATTTAGTTCATAATAGAAATATTATTTAGATTTATTTAATTAATATTTTAGTTAGGGGGGTGTTAGGGTTAGTGTTAGACTTTAGGGGTTAATAAATTTATTACAGTGGCGGCGGTGTAGTGGGGGGCAGGATAGGGGTTAATAAATTTATTATAGGTGGTGACGGTGTGTGGGGGCAGATTAGGGGTTAATAAATTTAATATAGGTTGCGGCAGGGTCAGGGAGCGGCGGTTTAGGGGTTAAACTATTTATTTAGTTGCAGCGAGGTGCGGGATCGGTAGGATAGGGGTTAATAACTTTATTACAGAGGTCGGCGGTATGGGGGGGCAGGATAGGGGTTACTAGGTATAATGTAGGTGGCGGTGGGCTCCGGGAGCGGCGGTTTAGGGGTTAATACATATATTATAGTTGCGGTGGGCTCTGGGAGCGGCGGTTTAGGGGTTAATATGTATAGAGTAGCTTGCGGTGGGCTCCGGGAGCGGCGGTTTAGGGGTTAATATGTATAGAGTAGCTTGCGGTGGGCTCCAGGAGCGGCGGTTTAGTGGGCAATAACTTTATTTAGTTTCGGCGGTGTAGGGGGGACAGATTAGTGGTGTTTAGACTCGATGTACATGTTAGGGTGTTAGGTGCAGACATCTCCCATAGGAATCAAAGGAATATCTGGCAGCAGCGAACATGAACTTTCGCTATGGTCAGACTCCCATTGATTCCTATGGGATCCGCCGCCTCCAGGGTGGCGGTTTGAAAACCAGGTACGCTGGGCCGTAAAAGTGCCGAGCGTACCTGCTAGTTTTTTGATAACTAGCAAAAGTAGTCAGATTGTGCCGCACTTGTGTGCAGAACATCTGGAGTGACGTAAGAATCGATCTTTGTTGGACTGAGTCCGGCGGATCGAAGTTTACGTCACAAAATTCTACTTTTGCCGGTCTCTAGCTTTTGATAACTAATGCGAATCAGCCTTGCCACAAATACGCTGCGGAATTCCAGCGTATTTAAGGTTGACGGCTTGATAACTAGGCCCCACTGTCTTTGGATTTTTGTATTCCCAGGAATTCTTGTTTTTTTGTTGTTGTTTTTTTTTTTTAACTTTATTTATTATGACCATCCAAGGACAAGAACGAATAATATGTAGCACGATTAACAGTTTCTACATGCCATATTACATTACATACATACTTTATAAACACAAGGTAGGCATTTGTGCTTGTCCTCTCTTCCAGCTATTTAAAGGAATAAAGTCAGACAAACAGAACAATTATTAAAGCAAAATACAAATAAAAAGCAAACCTCCTAATGATGAGCTATTTTCGTGTATCCAAGTGTACCTATTGCTAGGGCATATAAAAAGACGAGTGCCACTTGCTCCCTACCTCGCCCAGGGTCTCCCCGTGCAGTCATCTAAATGTTCCTCTCTACGTTAACCCTACTTTATCTCAAGGTCTACTATTTAGTAAGTCAAATGTCCATTGTCCTCATAGTTGCTTTTCCATTATGCACTCTGTATTTCTTAGTTGGTATATCATTTATTTTTTAGCTAATTGTGACAGAGAAAGTATGTAAATCTCCAACTTTATTACAAATTTACTAGATCTTTTAAGGGGATCTCCTAATGTGTTCCATTTCTCCTGCGTCAGTTGCTAGGATATACTAAGTTTTAATGCTCTTAATGTGGGTACTCGCTGAGTGGCCCAATATTTAAATAATAGTCTTCTAGCCAGTAAGGCCAGTAAGATTACAGTGATTATGAAGTGTCTTATACTGAGTTTGAAATATTAAATTTTTCTTCACGTAACTCTGAGGCAAGTGTCGCCTCTCTGGTTTTTTGGAAACTGTCATTTCCTTTTAGATGCAATTTCTTCTTTTAATATATGTAACTGGAATTTCTGGTTAAATGTAGATATAGGGCCAAGATCTCAAATAAATGTGCAACTCCCTTTTTTTAATAACCATTAAAAATATATCTCAATCATACCGCCATATTATAGCAACATCTTATTAGATTTGCTGTTAATAAGAATAGCTGCAATATTTTACAGGGAGATTAAATACTGAGTTTTACATCCCTTTAACAGTATTTTTTATTATTATGGTTTTATTTGACTTAAAAGTGATGCACATTTTGCTGCACAATTAAAACATTATAAAGTCATATTTTTGTAAACAAAAAAAGGATCCATATAATTTTAAACTAACAGGAACTTTTATCTGCATCTTGATTGAGATCTAACCCACATGCATTTCTCCAGTCTACAGGTAATATTCCTTGGTCAATATGTGTTTTTTCACAATGGTGTAGAGTTTATTGCTGACTTGTTCTTCACTAGGAGACTGCTGACCTTTTAGTAGCTGGATCTTTTATGCTTAAAGGGATAGTAAAGTCAAAATTAAACTTTCATGATTCAGATAGGGCATGCAATTTTAAAAAACTTTCCAATTTACTTTTATTATAAAATTTGCTTTGTACTCTTGGTATTCTTTGTTGAAAGCTATACCTAGGTAGGTTCATATGCTAATTTCTAAGGCCTTGAAGACTGACTCTTATCTGGAATGCATTTGACAGTTTTTCCCAGGTAGAGGGCGTTAGTTAATGTGTGCCATATAGATAACAATGTGCTCACGCCCGTGGTGTAATTTAAAAGTCAGCACTAATTGCCTGAAATGCAAGTCTGTCAAAAGAACTGAAATAAGGGGGCGGTCTGTAGAAGCTTAGATACAAGGTAATCACAGAGGTAAAAAGTATATTTCTATAACTGTGTTAGTTATGCGAAATTGGGGGACGGTAAATAAAGGGATTATCTATATTTTTAAACAATAACATTTTTGGTGTTTACTGTCCCTTTAAATATACTTTCTTACAGTTTTGACTTCATTTGTTCAATTTTCTTCCCCTTACTTTCTCTCTACAGTTTTAATTCCTTTAAAAAACATCATTGGAAGCCTAAATAGTAGTATTGTTCCTTTCCATCCTTTGTCGTTTGAATGACATTATCCTAATGATATTGATGACATAGCCCATTGTTAGCTTAACAGTGTATTTTTTATGGTTTGTCTTTGTTATTTCTTCAGCTTGCATATGTTGCCCTGTTTATTTGCCAAATATTCTGTGCTATTATTGCTTTTTGCTTAGTACATATATTTGAAAAGAAAAACAAAATGTAGAGCTAGAAAAACAAGATATAAAGTATAAATAAATGTAACCGAAAAAAACTGTAATAAAAATTGGTTTCTTTGTCCATATTAAAAAAACATATTTAAAAAAATGTGTAAGATTTCTAGTATCACAGGAATCCAGCTAGCTATAGGTGACATACCATTTAATTAACATGTGAATGCTAATAGACCTTTTCCTTCTTGTTTCAAGGTGACAACTCAGTTTAAGAACAGTTTATCTAGCTTGATAGAGATCCTGATGTCAAAGGAACCTACATATATCAGGTGTATAAAACCCAATAAGGACAAACAGCCTGGTGAGAATATTATCTGATAATAAACAAACTCTATGGGGATATTTATCAAAGGTCTGGAGGACCTGATCCGACAATGCGGATCAGGTCGGCCAGACCTCGCTGAATGCGGAGAGCAATACGCTCTCCATATTCAGCATTGCCCAGCAGCTCTTGTGAGCTGCTGGTGCAACGACGCCCCCTGCAGATTCGTGGCCGCCAGAAGGGGGGCGTCAATCAACCCAATCGTACTCTATTGGATTGATTTTCGGCTCTGAGCAGGCGGACAGGTTATGGAGCAGCGGTCTTTAGACCGCTGCTTCATAACTGCTGTTTCTGGCGAGCCCGCAAGCTCTATCCGGAGCTTGATAAATGGGCCCCTATATCATCTTAAATGAGAAGTTACCAGATACATTGAGTTGTTATAAATTTTTCATAACATAAACAATATATTAATTAAAGATTCCACTTCTTTTTTTTAATTATACAACAATAATGATTCCTGATGTTATTATATATTAACCCACAGCTTCTATTTGTATAATACACATAAGCCTATCTGAGAAATAGTTAATTTATTGTATTCAAATATGGTTTGATTAATTAACCAACATTCATTTAATTAATTACTTTTTTAGATTTCCTGAACAATCCTTCTATCTTGAGGATTATTTCTTTCTGTATTTAAAAACCTAAAGCTTCTTCTTATTTGCACTGTCCGCAGGGAAGTTTGAGGATGTTTTAGTGCGTCACCAAGTCAAGTACCTTGGTTTGATGGAGCATTTAAGAGTCAGAAGAGCAGGATTTGCCTATCGCAGGAAATATGAGATATTCTTGCAGAGGTAATGTTGTATGCAATGGCAGTAATGGTGTAGTGTATCTTCCTTTGTCCGTAAGGGACTAGAAAAGGTTGTGCCATGCAAACAGAGATAGATGGTAAAAAGTGAAGAAATCTAAATCTAAAGCATCTAAATAATGTGCTTCAGCCTCTGAACTATGAATTAATTCAGTAGCTGGAACCTGCTGATCTCAACAACAACAAAAAGCTTTGATATTTGAAGAACAGGGCTTTAAAATATCATTCTTGAAGAACATTTTTGAAGAAATCTTTAAGGCTCAAATTCTTTCCGTAGAACGTTTTAATGATCAATTCTCTAAAAAGTATTACTTATACCAGATTGTCTTATTATATCTTAACTAGAGCACAGGTGAACTAATCAGCTGATGTGTGAGAGGTTAGTAACCATGGTTACTGATCAGCTGATTATTTTACCTGTGCTCTATCTCAGATATAATGAAAATCTGGTCTGTTAGAAGTACTTGAAGACTTTAGTTGAGAAACACTGCCTTATACCATCATAATAAAACTAAATGTATCATATGTAATTTAATGCTATATCATTCTAACTTCTTTTAGAGACACTGACATTCAGCTTCACATAATCTATTTTTAAAAAGGTAGGTAATATACATTGGTATCCTAAATATTAATAAATAAACCATAATATATATTTTATGTTTCAGGTATAAATCATTGTGTCCACAAACCTGGCCTAAGTGGAATGGCTCTGCCCGGGAAGGTGTCCAGATATTGGTGAAGCACATTGGTTACCAACCCAATGAATATAAACTGGGAAGGTAACACAGAACAGGAAAACATGGTTCAGAGTCCTCACTTGAATCCAACTGACAAAATTTCAGAGACAGATAAAATATGTTCAATGAGAAAAATGAAAGCTATACTGAAGCATCTACTTATATTATTTTGGTTTACTGTACTATAACCATAGACATCCTGTCAACATCACTAACAGATATTGTACACTTCAGTATTAAAAAGTGACTTGGTAGTCCAGAAGACTACAGTACTTCATTTCAATAAAGTAAGGTATTTTGTTCAATTGGCACTATTAGCAAGTAAACCACCTGTTAAGCTTTAATTTTATGATTCAGACAGAGCATGCAATTTTAAACAATTCAATTTACTTCATTTATCAAATGTGCTTCATTATCTTGGTATCCTCTGTTGAAGGAGCAGCTATGATCTATTGGGAGCTAACTGAACTTATCTGGTGAACCAATGAAAATATGCATTTGTGTGTAGCCACCAATAAGCAGCTAGTTCCCAGTAATGCATTGTTGCTTCTGAGCTTACCTACCTAGGTTTTCTTTTCAACTAATGAGAATTAAGTAAATTGGAAAGTTGTTTAAAAATACTTGCTCTGTCTGAATCATGAAGGGAAAAAAATGGGTTTCATGTCCCTTTAAAGAAACATAAGAAATAATATGCAAGTATATTTTCACCTCTGCTAAGAAAGGATGCAACTCTAACATGCTCCTGAGCTCATAGTCCATATACCTTCATAAAATATATTGTTTTGTTGGGAGGAATAGCCGGCTTCAGCTATTTTGATTATACGGGTAGCCACTAGTGCTCTCTTCTCTGGCTCAGAGAGAAATACAATTACAGGTATACCTCACTCATACAGCGGGTTAGGGACCGGAGCCCCTCTGTAAAGGAAAAACAGCCTTAAAGTGAAAAAAGGCAGTTTTAGCTTTCTTTTCACTTGCTAGTGTGTTAAAAACTTAAAAACATGTTTGAACTAATTATAATAGGTGTGCAATAGCACTAAGTTTAGCTTAACACTAGCACAGTATTCAATTAGTATTCAATAAAAACTGTACAGTACCTGTAAAATAGTGACAATTACTGTAGTAAAATTTGCCAGACTACAACACTGAGACACAGAGGTAGATTTATCATACCCCAGGTGGACATGATTCGCATACGCTGTTGGCATTTAACATTGCACAAGCATTTCTGATTAACTGCTTGTGCAATGCCGCCAATCGGCCGCTAGCAGGGGGTGTCAATCAACCCGATCGTATGCAATCGTGCTGATTGCTGTTCGCTGCCTCAGAGGTGGCGGACGAGTTAACTCCTGTTTCTGGCGAGCCTGAAGGCTCGCACGGAAACAGATGTATTAGGGGCCATTCGGGGGTTGATAAATAGCCCCATAGAGTGCACTGCATAACAAAAACTGAGCATAACAAAATGGTGCCAGTCACCTTTCTCGCAATCTCATGATGAGTACAGTACTATATTACATATTGGCGCTGTATTAGTGAAGCGCTGTAAAGTGAAGCACTGTAAAGCGAGGTATACCTATATCTGCAATAGAAGACAGTATTGTATTTGCAAATAGCCACCATTCAGACCCTAGTACTATAAAACTAACTCACTGCCAGCTGCAACACTGGGTTTGCTCATCATGACCTTGTGGTAGTAATAGGCATTGCGCAGTAACTACAGCTTGGGAGGGGGAATGATCAAGTGTTGGCACAGGATTTCATAATGGATGTGAGATGTGGAGCTACGCCAGTAATAAGGCTAGCTTCATTACTGGTAAGGATCTTCTAAATTTCTGATAGCAAGAAGAGACAGACTTGTGTATATAAACGCCAATTAATAAGAGTGCAATATACTCACTCCATAAGATGTATGATGTCTGCTCATCTATGAGTGTCCCCACGATTATATCGATTATGACTTGGCAAATTAGGAACAAGTTGAAGCTCCAATATACATCAGTTTTTGACCTGATGAACTGAGAACATGAAGAGGCTCCAATGAAATACACATAAATATTACTTGAAAAAACAAGTAGTAACTTACTCCATTAGATATCAAGATCTGGCAATGTCACAGCAAAAAGCAAGATGGTACTCCAATGTAGATAAAAAAGTTTAATAGCTCAACGCGTTTCAACGTGTACAAACGTCTTTTTCAAGAGCACAATAAAAACAAGTTAAAACAATTCAAACTACATTGGAGTACCATCTTGCTTTTTGCTGTGACATTGCCGGATCTTGGGATCTAATGGAGTAAGTTACTACTTGTTTTTTCAAGTAATATGTATGTGTATTTCATTGGAGCCTCTCCTTGTTCCCAGTTCATCAGGTCAAAAACTGATTTATATTGGAGCTTCAACTTGTTCCTAATTTGCCAAGTCATAATCGATAAAATCGTAGGGACACTCACAGATGAGCAGACATTATACATCTATTGGAGTGAGTATATTGCACTCTTATTAATTGGCGTTTATATACACAACAAGTCTGTCTCTTCTTGCCATCAGAAATTTAGAAGATCCTTACATATCTACATATCCTCATTTATCACCAAGATCAGCGCCATGTAACATTGAAACTTGTATCTATCACAGTCCCTGGGGAGAGACTGAAACAAGGCAGCGGTCTTAAAACTCAGGAGAGTATCAGTTCTCAGTCCATTTGTATCAGATTGTTGTTTTTTACCATCTTACAATATCTGTGCATTGTTTCTTGTTTAGCTTCATTACTTTACTAGCAGAAATGATTTGCTTGTAGAAGAAAGTGGCCTCATTTAATGAATTTAATAATAGAATTTTCACAATTAACACACTGTAAATCATAAAGGAGCTTTGCTATATTTAAAGAATTTAGCCGCTACAATCTCACCTAACGTTCACATTCTCATTGTACAGAATAGGGGTTGTCTTTGCTGAATAAGGGACTAAGAATTTGTTTTAATTAATAATTCTTTTAAAAAAAATCTACTTTGACGTTTATTTATTTTTTTACCAACCTTGTGATATTTCAATTACTCTTACCAGAACAATGTAACATAAGGACTAGCCTTTGCTTTTAAAAAAAATTTGAAAATATAGAATTAGTGTGCTAAAAAGTATACTTAGCTTGCAAGTGCAGACCCTTTGTAACATCTGCGTCATGGGCTCACTGCCTAATCACACTGATTGCTGTTTGACATATCATGTATATGGCTATTAAATACATCTAATATGTACATTTCAGGACCGTCCACTAACAATGAACTATAAAAGAGAAATGAAGAGAGGCTTAATGAATCTAGACCATATTTTTATATGTACATCCAAAATGGCATTGTTGGCTGTTTTGAGTGTGTTGCCCAAGCGCAAAATAACCGTTTCATTTCAAAACATCTGAAATACTTGCAGATATGACAAAAAGGCCAGTTAGGCAAGTCAATAAGTGCCTTAGCTGTCAAATTCAATAAGTGAAAATGGTGCTGAAAATCTGTTTAAAAGTATCAAGAAATTGGATTGTGATCACCTTGAACAGGGCTGTGCCATGTTATTTATAGGGCCTTTTGCTTTGAGCCAATAATTAGTTTTTGTGCCTGAGAAACAATAAAAAAACAGTGATTGTGATCAGCTTGATTTATAAAAGTGCCGAAAACCTGCTGAAAAAGATTAGTTGATAGATTGTGATCGACCCCTAAGTAAGTTCGATTCAGTAATGCAAAACAAGATACATGGGCCTCTAGTTATCAACGCGTCTACTTTACCTGCCTTCGCCGGCCCAATACGCCCGCCTAAGCTCGCCTACCATCGCCGCCGCGGACCTGAATACGTTCGCCAAAGTTATCAAAAAGGCTGTCAAAAAGCCGCGCACCAAGTACGGGGCAATGAGCAGCGGACTGTGATAGTTATCACTCATCCAATCTCGCTGCTCTTCGGCTTTTTGACAGCTTTATTGACAAGCTGTCACTAAGCACCCACACTATACTGTACTGTTCTACCCCATATACCAGCGCCCCCGGAGCCCCCCGCAACTAAATACAGTTATTAACCCCTAAACCGCTGCTCCTAGACCCCGCCGCAACTCTTATAAATGTATTAACCCCAAACCGCCACTCCCGGACACCGCCGCCACCTACATTATACCTAGTAACCCCTATCCTGCCCCCCTATTTTAGGATTTATATTTATTTTACAGGTAGCTTTGTATTTATTTTAGCTAGTTAGAATAGTTATTAAATAGTTATTAACTATTTAATAACTACCTAGCTAAAAGAAATACAAAATTACCTGTAAAATAAATCCTAACCTAAGTTACAATTAAACCTAACACTACACTATCATTAAATTAATTAAATAAATTACCTACAAATAACTACAATTAAATAAAATTAAATAAACTAACTAAAGTACAAAAAATAAAAAAATCTAAGTTACAAAAAATAAAAAAATAAGTTACAAACATTTAAAAAATATTACAACAATTTTAAGCTACTTACACCTAATCTAAGCCCCCTAATAAAATAACAAAGCCCCCCAAAATAAAAAAATGCCCTACCCTATTCTACATTAAAAAGTTACCAGCTCTATTACCTTACCAGCCCTTAAAAGGGCCTTTTGCGGGGCATGCCCCAAAGAAAACAGCTCTTTTGCCTGTAAAATAAAAATACAACCCCCCCAACATTAAAACCCACCACCCACATACCCCTACTCTAACCCAAACCCCCCTTAAATAAACCTAACACTACCCCCCTGAAGATCATCCTACCTTTAGCCGTCTTCAGCCAGCCGACCCACCGATGGAACCGAAGAAGAGATCCGGAGCAGCAGAAGTCATCATCCAAGGGGCGCTGAAGAAGTCTTCCATGCGATTGAAGTCATCATCCAAGCGGCGTCTTCAATCTTCATCCATCCGGAGCGGAGCCATCTTCAGACGAGCCGACGCGGAGCCATCCTCTTCTTCCCGACGACTAACGACGAATGAAGGTTCCTTTAAGGGACGTCATCCAAGATGGCGTCCCTTCAATTCCGATTGGCTGATAGGATTCTATCAGCCAATCGGAATTAAGGTAGGAAAAATCTGATTGGCTGATTGAATCAGCCAATCAGATTGAAGTTCAATCCGATTGGCTGATCCAATCAGCCAATCAGATTGAGCTCGCATTCTATTGGCTGTTCCGATCAGCCAATAGAATGCGAGCTCAATCTGATTGGCTGATTGGATCAGCCAATCGGATTGAACTTCAATCTGATTGGCTGATTCAATCAGCCAATCAGATTTTTCCTACCTTAATTCCGATTGGCTGATAGAATCCTATCAGCCCATCAGAATTGAAGGGACGCCATCTTGGATGACGTCCCTTAAAGGAACTTTGATTCGTCGTTAGTCTTCGGGAAGAAGAGGATGGCTCCTCGTCGGCTCGTCTGAAGATGGCTCCGCTCCGCTCCGGATGGATGGATGAAGATTGAAGACGCCGCCTGGATGAAGACTTCAATCGGATGGAAGACTTCTTCAGCGCCCCTTGGATGATGACTTCAGTCGGATGGAAAACGTCTTCAGCGCCCCTTGGATGATGACTTCTGCCGCTCCGGATCTCCTCTTCGGTTCCATCGGTGGTCGGCTGGCTGAAGACGGCTAAAGGTAGGATGATCTTCAGGGGGGTAGTGTTAGGTTTATTTAAGGGGGGTTTGGGTTAGAGTAGGGGTATGTGGGTGGTGGGTTTTAATGTTGGGGGGGGATTGTATTTTTATTTTACAGGCAAAAGAGCTGTTTTCTTTGGGGCATGCCCCGCAAAAGGCCCTTTTAAGGGCTGGTAAGGTAATAGAGCTGGTAACTTTTTAATGTAGAATAGGGTAGGGCATTTTTTTAATTTTGGGGGGATTTGTTATTTTATTAGGGGGCTTAGATTAGGTGTAAGTAGCTTAAAATTGTTGTAATATTTTTTAAATGTTTGTAAATTATTTTTTTTATTTTTTGTAACTTAGCTTTTTTTATTTTTTGTACTTTAGTTAGTTTATTTAATTGTATTTAATTGTAGTTATTTGTAGGTAAGTTATTTAATTAATTTAATGATAGTGTAGTGTTAGGTTTAATTGTAACTTAGGTTAGGATTTATTTTACAGGTAATTTTGTATTTCTTTTAGCTAGGTAGTAATTAAATAGTTAATAACTATTTAATAACTATTCTAACTAGCTAAAATAAATACAAAGTTACCTGTAAAATAAATATAAATCCTAAAATAGCTACAATGTAATTATTAATTACATTGTAGCTAGCTTAGGGTTTATTTTACAGGTAAGTATTTAGTTTTAAATAGGAATAATTTATTTAATGATAGTGTAGTCTTAGGTGTAATTGAAACTTAGGTTAGTTTTTATTTTACAGGTAAATTTCTCTTTATTTTAATTAGGTAGCTATTAAATAGTTAATAACTATTTAATAGCTATTGTACCTAGTTAAAATAAATTGAAAGTTGCCTGTAAAATAAAAATAAATCCTAAGATAGCAACAATATAATTATTATTTATATTGTAGCTATATTAGGGTTTATTTTACAGGTAAGTATTTCGTTTTAAATAGGATTAATTTAGTTAATAAGAGAAATATTATTTAGATTTATTTAATTAATATTTAAGTTAGGGGGGTGTTAGGGTTAGGGTTAGACTTAGGTTTAGGGGTTAATAATTTTATTATAGGTGGCGACGGTGTAGGGGGGGCAGATTAGGGGTTAATAAGTTTAATATAGGTTGCGGCGGGGTCCGGGAGCGGCTATTTAGGGGTTAAACTATTTATTTAGGTTCGGCGGGGTCCGGGATCCGCAGGATAGGGGTTAATAACTTAATTATAGGTGGCGGCGGTATAGGGGGGGCAGGATAGGGGTTACTAGGTATAATGTAGGTGGCGGCGGTGTCCGGGAGCAGCGGTTTAGGGGTTAATAACTTTATTATAGTTGCGGCGGGGTCTAGGAGCGGCGGTTTAGGGGTTAATAAGTTTTTTAGAGTGGCGGTGGGCTCCAGGAGCGGCGGTTTAGGGGGTAATACATTTATTTAGTGCGGCGGTGTAGGGGGGGGACAGATTAGGGGTGTTTAGACTCGGGGTACATGTTAGGGTGTTAGGTGTAGACAGCTCCCATAGGAATCAATGGGATGTCGGGCAGCAGCGAACATGAACTTTCGCTATGGTCAGACTCCCATTAATTCCTATGGGATCCGCCGCCTCCAGGGCGGCGGTTTGAAAACCAGGTACGCTGGGCCGGAAAAGTGCTGAGCGTACCTGCTAGTTTTTTGATAACTAGCAAAAGTAGTCAGATAGTGCCGAACTTGTGTGCAGAACATCTGGAGTGACGTAAGAATAGATCTGTGTCGGACTGAGTCCGGGCGGATCGAAGCTTACGTCACTAAATTCTACTTTTGCCGGTGTCTAGGGCTTGATAACTAAGGCAAATCAGCCTCGCCACAAATACGCTGCAGAATTCCAGCGTATTTGAGGTTGACGGCTTGATAACTAGAGGCCATGGTCTAATGATCTGAGCTTGGAGCAAATGCTTCTATAGATAAAAGTTAAGAAAAGGAAACAAAATCCCATAAGAAACTACTTGTAATGGCTATAATAATTTAGCACCTTTCCATAATTTCTCTTACTACATTTGTTTATTTATCCTAACTACTGGGAAGTGATCTTGATGAGTTAAATATAGAAATCTCCCATATCACACAAGCAAACATGCCCTCTTGTTTTTGCATACTAGTTATTAAAGAAGATGATATATTTTCTCTTTTTCAGAACAAAGCTGTTCATTCGCTATCCTCGCACTTTATTTGCAACTGTGGATGCCTTTGAAGTGAGAAAAAATCAATTAGGTAATAATATTTTTTATTTTTGTTACATATTACACTGTAGATGCAATCTGTTTGTTACAATACGGCTGCAGTCTAATTAGAGGGAGAGTAAAGTCAAAATTAAAGTTTTATGATTCAGATAGAGCATGCAATTATTCATTTGCTTTGTTCTCTTGGTATCCGTTGTTAAAAAGAATACCTAGGTAGGCTCAGGAGCGGTAATGCACTACTGAGAGATAGCTGCTGATTGGTGGTTGCACACACTGTATATGACTCTTCTCATTGGCTCACCAGATGTGTTTAGTTAGGTCCCAGTATTGTATTGCTGCTCCTGGGGTTACCTTTCAACAAAGGACACTAAAAGAACAAAGCAAATTTGATAATAGAAGTAACTTGAAAAGTCGTTTAAAGTTGCATGCTCTGTCTGACTCATGCCTACTGCAGTCTTTCTTGAAACATATAACTGCAATATCCCGTTTGCTAAAAAATCTAGAAAGCTATTCCTTTTATCTGCAGAACGTTCCATTAAACAGTTCTGACAATTAAAGCATATCAGTTTTGCATTAGAAGGTACCTTTGATTTGTTAGAGCATGTAGTGTTTGCTATACTGACCCTAGATAACTGTTTAACACCCGCAAAGGGGTTAAAAACATAAATAAAGCACTGATTGGGGAGCTGCCATGTGACTGCTGCTCCTGATTGGTTCACTGGTCATGTTCTGCTCTGTAGCTGTAATGCTTTACCTATGTGTTCATTATTGCATTTGAATCTTCCTTCCCCATGCTTTTTTTTATATTCCTTTTTAAGGTTTCCCTCCTAAACTTTATTTAATCCATTAAAAGGGTTTCTTCCTAGCACTCCAGTCCTGCAAGCTACAAGTACACTGTAATAGTCATGGGAAACTTTATATATATATACAGGGAGTGCAGAATTATTAGGCAAGTTGTATTTTTGAGGATTAATTTTATTATTGAACAACAACCATGTTCTCAATGAACCCAAAAAACTCATTAATATCAAAGCTGAATATTTTTGGAAGTAGTTTTTAGTTTGTTTTTAGTTTTAGCTATTTTAGGGGGATATCTGTGTGTGCAGGTGACTATTACTGTGCATAATTATTAGGCAACTTAACAAAAAACAAATATATACCCATTTCAATTATTTATTTTTACCAGTGAAACCAATATAACATCTCAACATTCACAAATATACATTTCTGACATTCAAAAACAAAACAAAAACAAATCAGTGACCAATATAGCCACCTTTCTTTGCAAGGACACTCAAAAGCCTGCCATCCATGGATTCTGTCAGTGTTTTGATCTGTTCACCATCAACATTGCGTGCAGCAGCAACCACAGCCTCCTAGACACTGTTCAGAGAGGTGTACTGTTTTCCCTCCTTGTAAATCTCACATTTGATGATGGACCACAGGTTCTCAATGGGGTTCAGATCAGGTGAACAAGGAGGCCATGTCATTAGATTTTCTTCTTTTATACCCTTTCTTGCCAGCCACGCTGTGGAGTACTTGGACGCGTGTGATGGAGCATTGTCCTGCATGAAAATCATGTTTTTCTTGAAGGATGCAGACTTCTTCCTGTACCACTGCTTGAAGAAGGTGTCTTCCAGAAACTGGCAGTAGGACTGGGAGTTGAGCTTGACTCCATCCTCAACCCGAAAAGGCCCTACAAGCTCATCTTTGATGATACCAGCCCAAACCAGTACTCCACCTCTACCTTGCTGGCGTCTGAGTCGGACTGGAGCTCTCTGCCCTTTACCAATCCAGCCACGGGCCCATCCATCTGGCCCATCAAGACTCACTCTCATTTCATCAGTCCATAAAACCTTAGAAAAATCAGTCTTGAGATATTTCTTGGCCCAGTCTTGACGTTTCAGCTTGTGTGTCTTGTTCAGTGGTGGTCGTCTTTCAGCCTTTCTTACCTTGGCCATGTCTCTGAGTATTGCACACCTTGTGCTTTTGGGCACTCCAGTGATGTTGCAGCTCTGAAATATGGCCAAACTGGTGGCAAGTGGCATCTTGGCAGCTGCACGCTTGACTTTTCTCAGTTCATGGGCAGTTATTTTGCGCCTTGGTTTTTCCACACGCTTCTTGCGACCCTGTTGACTATTTTGAATGAAACGCTTGATTGTTCGATGATCACGCTTCAGAAGCTTTGCAATTTTAAGAGTGCTGCATCCCTCTGCAAGATATCTCACTATTTTTGACTTTTCTGAGCCTGTCAAGTCCTTCTTTTGACCCATTTTGCCAAAGGAAAGGAAGTTGCCTAATAATTATGCACACCTGATATAGGGTGTTGATGTCATTAGACCACACCCCTTCTCATTACAGAGATGCACATCACCTAATATGCTTAATTGGTAGTAGGCTTTCGAGCCTATACAGCTTGGAGTAAGACAACATGCATAAGAGGATGATGTGGTCAAAATACTCATTTGCCTAATAATTCTGCACTCCCTGTATATATATATATATATATATATATATATATATATATGTTTTGTTATTTGAACGTGAACCATTTTACGAGCTATCCTATTAATATTCTATTATTTATATATTTTCTGTTTATATATACTCTGTTGGAACTACGGTTTTGATATCAGCTTGCGCTGCTAATATGTGTTGCCATTTGTAACTTCTAGTTTCAAAAATTCAAGCCAAATATAAAGGGTGTTTAGGACGAAGATCATTTCAGAAGAAAAAGAAGGCAGGTATGTTTTTTTCACATAATTACTCACTGCAACTAACAAAATTAATTTGAGCACAGCCAACAATTGTAAAATAATTTTGAAATCAATGGCATAGACAGTATTAGAAGAAACATTCACTAATAAGATTCATAGATTTTCCAGAGCGGTAAAGAGCAATTTAGACTATGCAGCTGTTCTAAATAATTATTAAAGGGACATGGAACACAAAAATATTGCTTTCATGTTTCAGTTAGATCGTACGATTTTAAAAACTTTTCAATTCACTGACATTATCCTTTGTTGAAGGAGCAACAATGCACCACTGGGAGCTAGCTGAACACATCAGGTGAGCCAGTTACAAGAGGTATATACGTGCAGCCACCAATCAGCAGCTTGCTCCCTGTAATGCACTGGTGCTCCTGAGCCTACCTAGGTATGTTTTTCAATAATGCACACCAAGAGAATAAAGCAAATTAGATAATGGAAGTCAATTAGAAAGTTGTTTAAAATTGTGTGCTCTGTCTGAATGATGAAAGTATAATTCTGACTTTCCTGTTCCTTTAAGATGCTTGTATATGAAAGATTATCTGTTTAAATATAATGTTTTTAATAAATAAGGTTAAAGGGACAGCCAACACCATCATTCTTATTGTTTAAAAAGATAGACAAAGCCTTTACTACCCATTCCCCAGCTTTTTCACAACCAACATTGTTATATTAATTTACTTTATAGCCTTTAAACCTCTCAATTTCTGCCTGTTTCTAAGTCACTACAGACAGCCTCTTATCACATGCTTTTTTATTAGCTTTTCACAACACGATACTGCTAATCTATGTGGTCCATATAGATAACATTGTGCTCTCTCCCATAGTTTTAGCTGATACTGCACTAATTGGCTAAAATGCAAGTCAATAGCTAATAAATAGCCATGTGATCAGGGGCTGTCAGAAGAGACTTAAATACAAGGTAATCACAGAGGTATAAAGTACATTCATATAACTGTGTTGGTTTTGCAAAACTGGGGAATGGGTAATAAAGGGATTATCTATCTTTTTTTGGAGTTAACTGTCCCTTTAAGTTAAACTGTTTATTTTGATTATGAAATGAACAAGAAGTGCACAAGTGGTCTGTGGGATAGAAGCTCTGATAAGGAGTACCCCCACAGCTCTGTTGGTGAATACTGATAAGCCCCATTAGTATATGAATATGAAATGTATATTTTATTCAGCACAGTAACAAGACAAACAAAACAACTATAAATCAATTTCAGTGGCCTCTTTTAGATGCCAAAAAAGTACTTTAGAGTGATATGAAAGTCAAATTAAACATAATTTATTTCTTTCATTAATTAATTTTGTTCTCTTATTATCCTTTTTGAAGAGCATAGCTATGTAGGCTGAAGAGTGTGCACATGCCTAGTACCCTATGGTGCGTGTAAAAACGTGCGCACTTCTTAGTCCATCTAGGTATGCTCTTCAAAAAAGGATGTAAAGCGAACAAAGTAAATTTGATAACAGAAGTACTTTTTAAAGCTTTTTTCTTTTTCTTTTTAAATTGCATTCTATATATCATGAACAATTTATTTTATCTTGTCCTTGTAAAGGGCCATTCAAATGCAAAAAAAGACGATCATATCATTTTTACATTAGTGACTTCATCTTGCTTTGCACTGGATTGCAAGTGGAGCATGATAAATAGCACAGGGTGCTTTATCTTTTGCGTGACCTTGTACAAAGAATAGCGCACAATCTGACAGCACAAGTTGATGGTAAAAACGGGTAACCTAAGAATCGTACGGCTAGATTACGAGTTTTGCGGTATGAGTGAAAAAGCAGCATTAAGGCTCTTTTTCACTACCGCTGGTATTACAAGTTTTGCAGGTTTAGGGGCACCGCACACTTTTTGGCCGTAACGCAACGTAACTACCGCAGCTTTCAAAAAGTCCTTTTTCAATGGGACTTCCATAGCGCCGGTATTACAAGTCTGCCTGGGAGGCCAAAAAGTGAGCGGTATACCCTATCCGCCAAGATCCATACTGTAAACTGAAAGTCAGTAGTTATGGGTTTTACGCTGCAAATCTGTAGCATAAAACTCATAACTAAAGTGCTAAAAAGTACACTAACACCCATAAACTACCTATTAACCCCTAAACCAAGGCCCTCCCGCATCGCAAACACTAAAATAAAATTATTAACCCCTAATCTGCCGCTCCGGACATCGCAGCCACTATAATAAACATATTAACCCCTAAACCGCTGTACTCCCGCATCGCAAACATTAGTTAAATATTATTAACCCCTAATCGCCGCCACTATACTACATTTATTAACCCCTAAACCTAACTCTAAATCTAACCCTAACACCCACTAACTTTAATGTAATTAAAATAAATCTAAATAAAACCTACTATTAATAACTAAATAATTCCTATTTAAAACTAAATACCTGTAAAATAAACCCTAAGCTAGCTACAATATAACTAATAGTTACATTGTAGCTATCTTAGGTTTTATTTTTATTTCACAGGCAAGTTTGTATTTATTTTAACTAGGTAGAATAGTTACTAAATAGTTATTAACTATTTACTAACTACCTAGCTAAAATAAATACAAATTTACCTGTAAAATAAAACCTAACCTGCCTTACACTAACACCTAACATTACACTACAATTAAATAAATTACATAAATTAAAAACAATTAACTAAATTATTAAAAAAACAAACACTAAATTACACAAAATAAAAAAGAAATTATCAGATATTTAAACTAATTAAACCTAATCTAATAGCCCAATCAAAATAAAAAAGCCCCCACAAAATAACCCCCTCCCCTAGGGCATTTAGCTCTTTTTCAGCCCAAACCCCTAATCTAAAAATAAAACCCACCCAATAAACCCTTAAAAAAAAAAACTAACACTAACTCCCGGAGATTCACTTACAGTTTTTGAAGACCCGACATCCATCCTCAACGAAGCTGGCAGAAGTCCTCAACGAAGCGGCAGAAGTCTTCATCCAACCGGGCAGAAGTCTTCATCCAGACGGCATCATCTATCTTCATCCAGATGGCATCATCTATCTTCATCCATCCGGCGTGGAGTGGGTCCATCTTCAAGACATCCGGCGCGGAGCATCCTCTTCTTATGACGACTCTTCCAGAATGAAGGTTCCTTTAAGTGATGTCATCCAAGATGGCGTCCCTTGAATTCCGATTGGCTGATAGAATTCTATCAGCCAATCGGAATTAAAGGTGAAAAAATCCTATTGGCTGATGCAATCAGTCAATAGGATCGAGCTAAATCCTATTGGCTGATTGGATCAGCCAATAGGATTTTTTTACCTTTAATTCCGATTGACTGATAGAATTCTATCAGCAAATCGGAATTCAAGGGACGCCATCTTGGATGACGTCACTTAAAGGAACCTTCATTCTGGAAGATTCGTCGTAAGAAGAGGATGCTCCGCGCCGGATGTCTTGAAGATGGACCCACTCCGCGCCAAATGGATGAAGATAGAAGATGCTGTCTGGATGAAGACTTCTGCCCGGTTGGATGAAGACTTCTGCCGACTTCATTGAGGATGGATGTCGGGTCTTCAAAAACTGTAAGTGGATCTTCGGGGGTTAGTGTTAGGTTTTTTAAGGGTTTATTGGGTGGGTTTTAATCTTAGATTAGGGCATTTGGGTGGAAAAAGAGCTAAATGCCCATCCAAATGCCCTTTTCAGGGCAATGGGGAGCTTAGTTTTTTTTTAGTTAGGATTGTATTTGGGGGGTTAGTTGTGTGGGTGGTGGGTTTTACTGTTGGGGGGTTGTTTGTATTTTTTTTACAGGTAAAAGAGCTGATTTCTTTGAGGCAATGCACCACAAAAGGCCCTTTTAAGGGCTATTAGCAGTTTAGTTTAGGCTAGCAGGTTTTTTATTTTGGGGGGGCTTTTTTTATTTTGATAGGGCTATTAGATTAGGTTTAATTAGTTTAAATATCTGATAATTTCTTTTTTTATTTTGTGTAATTTAGTGTTTGTTTGTTTTTGTAATTTAGTTAATTGTATTTAATTTATGTAATTTATTTAATTGTAGTGTACGGTTAGGTGTTAGTGTAAGACAGGTTAGGCTTTATTTTACAGGTAAATTTGTATTTATTTTAGCTAGGTAGTTAGTAAATAGTTAATAACTATTTACTAACTATTCTACATAGTTAAAATAAATACAAACTTGCCTGTTATATTGTAGTTAGCTTAGATTTTATTTTACAGGTAAGTATTTAGTTTTAAATAGGAATTATTTAGTTATTAATAGTAGGGTTTTTTTTTGTTTTCAAAAGCTTTATTAGAAATAAAGGTTATACTAGACAATATGAGTTACAAGTTCAACCATAAGTATATAAAGTACATCTTATTAACGTCTTATGATAATAAAGGAAGAGTTCAGTCAGGTCCATACTCAAGCCCCTCCAGAGATATTTATAATATATAGTCCAAGAGGGCGGTGAGCCCTATTAAGTAGTGGAGGCTGAGTTCAGCTTTGTATGGGGATTAATAGAGGATGAAGAGACAGTGGAATATCCGAAGAATTTACAACATCATTTACATATAAAAAATAAATTCAAACAAAATTAAGACAAAACACTTGGAATGTAGTCTGCTGAGTTGTAGTAATGTGGAAGTGTTGACAACGTAAGTTATGGGATAACCCCTACTGGTAGGTATCTTACTGTTCTATGTTTCCCTTATCATCTTAGTGTCTAGTGTATCCAATTCACCCCAAGTCCCAAACCGCTGAGTTCTGATTTGTTACTGAGGGCATAACCTATCCAGATGACTTGGCATCACCGTCTGCCCACATTGCCAGCATAATTTCATGAGTGTCTAGTGTACCCTGCGTCATATGATGATATCTTTCAAGTTGGATCAGCGTGGAAACCTGTTGATTCCACTCCCCTAACGTTGGGGTGGTCTGAGATTTCCAGTGCCTGGGCACCAACATTTTGGCACTGTTCAGCATAACCATCAGTAGTGCTTTATGCGCCTTGTTCTCTATTTTGGGCAAGGATAGATATAGGAGTGATCTGGGATCATTGGACAAAGTATATCCTGTCGTGTCCTTTATGTGTTTGAAAATCTCAGTCCAGTATGTGTCAAGTTTGGGACGATCCCACCAGATATGAGTGAGTGATCCCCCCCACCACACTCCCTCCAGCACTTCCGCGAAGCCGATTTGTATATGCGCTGCAATCTATTGGGCGTGAGGTACCATCTGGAGAGAAACTTGCAATTGGATTCTTGCACCCTAGCCGATATTGATGAATGTTTTGTGTACTGAAAAACTTTTTGCCAGTCTTGGAACGTGATGTTGGTTTGTAATTCCCTTTCCCATGCCTTGATGTAGGAGGGAAGAGCATGTGCATCTTCGAGAAGGAGAAATTTGTAAAGCTTTGAGATTGCATGTCTCGTGGGGGAGTCCTGCTAACAAAGAGTCTCAAAAGGAGTCTTTGACCTTATAAGTTGTTGTTTGTGTTGGTGTGTGGAAAGAAAATGAATTAGTTGGGTATGTGAGAACCAGGTCATGGGGATGTTGGGTGTGTCTTCTCGGATTCTATCTAGCTCCTTAAGTTTATGTCCCTCAGTTAGTGCGGAGAACACTCTGTCTTTGATGCAGGCTTGGTAGTCTGATCTAGTTTCTTTAAAATCCCATGGTAGCGCAGGGTTACTACAAATGGGGGTAAGTGGAGAAATTGTGGTGGATATGTTTGTTGAGGTGTTAATGACTTTGTCCCACGTAAGAAAAAAGTCAGTGAATAGGGGATATGTCATCGCGGCCTAAGGCCTGTGCCTTGTGAGTAGCCAAGCAACCATTCCCATGTTATTTGTGTTCAGTATGTCACAATCTAGCTAGACCCATTCTTTGTTGGGGTGGTTGTGGCACCAATCCAATAATCCAATAATCTGTGAAGTGTGATTACTTGTTTGTACGCTGTGATATAAGGGACTCCCAACCCGCCCCTATCTTTCGGGAAATATAGAGATCGCCTCGCTACTCTAAGCTTGACACCCCTCCAGATGTATTGATCTATGAGGGATTGAATTCTGTCCATGTAACCTGTCGGGAGTGGAATGGGTGTTGTCTGTAGAAGATAAAACAACCTGGGCAGGACATTAATTTTCACCACATTAATTCTTCCCCACCAGGAGATTGATTTGTTTCTCCAGCTGGAGAAGTCTGCAGTTAAGCTGTTTTCTAATTGGCCTGAAAGATCACCTGGGGGTCTGGGGAGAGGTATATGCCCAGATACTTCATCTTTGAGTGTTGCCTTTTCAAAGGGCAATTTTGTAGCGCTCTGGGTAGTGAATCTGAGTTATATGTAATATTTAGCATTTCCGATTTGTTAAGATTAAGGTGGAAATTTGACACTTTGGGTAGTGATGTGTCTATGTCTGTGAGTGTGAGTAAAATGTCATCCGCATAAAGTACAAGCTTGTGTTTGCGTGTCTTAGTGTGGATACCTTTTATTTGGTCATCGGATCGGATCTTTTGTGCTAATTCTATAAATGTGCGATTCGTTTCGGATCGATTCGGAAATTCGGCCGAATTCGTAAAATTCGGGATTCGGATCGATTCGAATTTCCGAATTAAAATAGTGCCGAATCTACCGAATAAATCCGAATTAGTTCGGATTTATTTGGTAGATTCGGATGGCCATGGATTACACTAGTATTGTACAGTATATTAGGTTATATCACTCTGCTATGGGTTACACCTAATATACAGTACATATACTAGTCTAATACACAGCACATCCCACCTAACACTTACCGAAATTCCAAATTTCCGAACCGAATCCAGCCGAATTGATTAAAATCCGAAACAAATCCGAACCGAATTGATTCGAATTTTTCCGAATTCTAATTGATCCGAACCGTCCCGTTCTGTATGTAAAATTTGTCAGAGAGCAGGCCATTCACCTTTACCTGTGCGGCTGGTTTGCTATACAATAAAAAAATTTGAGCTATGAGTTTATCGCTACATTTAATTTTGGCCAGGGTCGCCCTCAAGAACTGCCAATGGACCCTATCAAAAGCCTTTTCGGCATTGGTTGATACCAGTACCATTGGGATATTATGTAATTGGGTGTGTGATGTCAGCTGTAGTATTTTTAACTTGTTATGTCGCGCCTCTCTCCCAGGCACGAAACCTACCTGGTTGGGGTGTATCAATGCGGGAAGGAGTTTATTTAATCTTCTGGCTATTATTTTTGCATATATCTTTATATCCGAGTTTAGTAAAGAAATGGGGCAGAAGTTCTCAGGTCTGTCTGGGCTTTTGCCCTGTTTGGGAAGAACAGTTATGTACGCCTTCAACATTTGGTCTGTGAAGCCTCCTTCTTTCAGGAGTAAGTTGAAGACAGATGTGAAGGGTTGTAACAGATGATGCATGTATGTCTTATAATATTTAATACTAAGACCGTCAGGACCCGGACTCTTCCCATTGGGCATATTTTTGATAGCTGATTTGGTTTCCACAATAGAGATTGGTGCTTCCAAAGACTCCAGATCCATTGTGGAAAGTGTGGGGAGATGGAGGTCAAATAGGAATTTGTCTATATCATCTTGTGTACAGTCATTGTCTAGATTGAATAGTTTCTTGTAATATATTCTGAATGTTTCAGCTATGCTTTTGCTGTCTTTGTGTAACTGTCCCTCCTGGTCTCAAATGGTGTGTACATGTGCGCTCAGCTGTTTACGCTTGAGGGCCTTCGCTAATGACGAGCCCGCTTTGTCATTTGTGTCAAAAAATCTTTGTTTCAACAGGGCAGTTTTACGTTGATACATTTTTGTTAGGTGATTTTTAAGGTTAGTTCTGGCTTGTGTGAGGGATCCTAGTATCCGAGTGGATGAGGGATTCTTTTTGTGCTCCGATTCCCAGTGTCGAATTTGAGCTAACGGGGAATTTAGGAATTGTCTGTTGTCCCTGGTTTCCCTAGATTTGTGCTTGATAAAGTCCCCCCTTACCACGCACTTATGGGCCTCCCATAGTGTGACAGAGGAGATGCTGTCATCAGTGTTTTCTCGGAAGTAGTGACCCAATGCAGTGTCTATGTCTAGTTTAATTAAGGGGTTGTCTAGAATGGATTCGTCCAGCCTCCAAATGAAAGGTAGTATGGGGGTCGTTGGCCATTCTATTTTACATTGTACCGGGGCATGGTCCGACCAAGTTGTTGGTAATATAGAGTTGTCTATCATTATCACTCAAGAGATAATCAATCCTGGAGTATGTACAGTGTGGGTGTGAGTAGAAGGTATAGTCACGTGTAGATGGATTAGTAGATCTCCAGACGTCATGTAATTTTAATTGTTGTATGTGTGTGGTTACTGCCTTAATTTTTCGTTTCGGCACGTTGGACCTACCTGTGGATGTGTCCATTGTGGGGTCTAAAGGAAGGTTAAAGTCCCCTCCCAGAAACAGTGTGCCTTTCGAGTGTTCAAGTAGTAATTGAGTTATTTGTTTGAACAGTATATGTTGTCCCGTATTCGGTAGATATATATTCACTAATGTCACTGACTATCGAATAGGAGGCCTGAGACTATTATGTACCTACCGTTCGTATACTTTTCTATGTGTTTAGGCTGGAATTTAATTGAGTTGCGCAACAATATTCCCACCCCGCCTTTTTTATCTCGTCCCGAGGCCAAAAAGGCTGTTCTATATTGATTGTTAATAAGTTTCGGTTCCTTCCCTTTCTGGAAATGTGTCTCTTGTATGAGAATTATGTCCCCCGCTGCTTGGTGTAGTTGTCTGAAAGCCACTGATCTCTTTTCAGGGCTATTTAAGCCCTTGGCATTGATTGAGATCAGTGTGAGGGGTCGTGCTCTAGGTTCAGGGGTGTTAGCCATTTATGTCTGTGGAGCTGTCTGGGAGCCTGAATGTGACAAGGGAGCAGGAGGTGACGTCTGTCTAAACGTGTGGGATCTGTCGTCTGAAGGGTGCTAAAGGGGGATCCCCCAAAGCAGATTTCAGGAGTAAATAAATGTGTTGAAACAAGTGTTCACAATACTGATAAACAATACAGAAGATATGCTTGTGTAAGGTTAAAAACAAAATAGATAAAAATCTATTAAATAACTGCGCTAGATAAATTCACCACAAACAGTAAAAAACAAATAACAATAACGATAGCAAGGTGGGAAATATCCCACATCTCTAATCCCCTGCAAAGTTGGTTACACATCTGTAAATAAAGCAAACATTCAACCTGTAGCCTCTAAGGGTTAATGATAGTCCCAGAAAAAAGGTGGCTGTGTCTTAGTTATCTTCATTGTTGGAGTACATGCTGTTGCAAGCTGCGGACAAGTGGAAAATGATAATTGCTCCTTGAGTTTCTTCTGGTGGAAAACAGCTACTGGTTGTGGATGCGTGAGGTTCAGATGAGTTTCTTGATTGTAGTTCTAGGGGGTTAATGGTGATCCGCAGAGCCTCACAGAAGCGTGGAAGGTCTTCCTTGATTTTAAAAACAGCAGTTGTATCCCCTCTGGTGGCAATGATACTCACTGGGAACCCCCATCTATATGGGATATTTTGATCTCGTAGAGTTGAGGTAATATAAGTTAGGTCTCTTCTTTTCTGTAAAGTGGTGGGGCTCAGGTCTGCGAAGATCTGGATTCTATTTCCTGCATGTGTAAAATCCTTCTTCTTCCTGGCATGTTTTAGGATTTCTTTAGTGAGGTATGCTGGATTAAGGGCTTGAGACAAAGTGTTTTGGCTATTTGCCACTTGTGTATTATTATTAAGTGCCTCTGTGGGCATAGGTTGATTATGGTCAGGCTGTTTTAAGTAATTCTGCAGCATTTTTGAGCTAGAGAGCCCTTCTGGTTTAAGTGATATACGGCCTGGCTGTCAGGGTTTTTTCCATGTTGTGTTTGCCATGTGCTGCTGGCAGCCATTTTACTCACCTCTCTTCCTGACTATGGTGCATTGTGGGGGATGCTGCTCAATTCCTGCACTTCCTTTTATGGCCAGACTGGTGTGCATCATCCATGTGAGACAGGATGCAGTCTCAGAATTGTGATGTCATCACTTATTATTTAAAGGGCCTCTGTTCAGTATGCTTTGCCTTTGCATTGTCTCAGACCTGTTTGTGAGAGTTCCTTGTGTATTACCTGGCTGCCTGACGTCCTTCCTGGTTCCTGATCCCTGGCTTGTTCCTGACTCTGCTGTTTTCCTTGTTCCTGATTCCGGCTCGTCTGACTATTCGCTTTGGCTCCTGACTCGGCTCATAGGACTACCAGCTCTGGTTTTGATTCCTGGCTTGTTATTTGACTTGTGGACAATTTATTATTTTTTGCTATTAATAAAGGTGTGATTATTTTTGCACTTCTCGTCTCAGTCTGATTCCTGGCACCTTGACATTACGCAAAGGCCATGAATCCTGATGGTGCTAATAATCCACCTTTACCTGCCATCATTTCCAGGATGGATGAACAGGATCACCGCTTGGATCAAGTTGCACTAGCCCTGCAAACCCTGCTGACTCGCACTGCACATTTGGACCAAAGTGTCCCGCAAGTTATGGCTGCTCCTGTTTCCGCTGCTGCACCTATGCCTACCAGGAGCATGTCTGGTTCTGCACCTCTACCTCAGCAATATGGAGGCAATCCTATTCAGTGCAGAGGGTTTTTGAACCAGGTGGGCATTTACTTTGAGATGTTACCTCAGGCGTTTCCCTCTGACAGAGCTAAGGTGGGATTTCTCATCTCGTTACTCTCTGACACAGCTCTTGCCTGGGCTAATCCCTTGTGGGAGACTAATAAACCTGTGATTTCAAATTACCCTGAATTTGTGGCCTCCTTTCGAAGGGTATTTGATGAGTCCGGCTCGCTCCTCCTCTGCTGCTAAACGACTCATGTCCATTCAGCAAGGTACAAGATCTGTTGCTCAGTATGCTATTGAGTTCCGTACGCTTGCCGCAGAGGTAGGTTGGAACAATGAAGCCCTTGTTGCCGCCTTCTTTCATGGGCTCTCTGATGCGATTAAAGACGAAGTTGCTGCCAGAGATTTACCAGAGGATCTCGAGGCATTGGTGTCTTTTTTGATCCTAATTGACATCAGACTCAGAGAGAGGCCCTCTTTCAAGGAGCGTTTGTGGAAGCCTCCTGTTCCGTTGTCTCCTACGTGTTCGTTCCCACCCATGCCTCCCTCTCCTCCCATGCCTCCTGGTCCCGAGTCACCAGGTACTGCTGAGCCGATGCAGCTGGGATTCACGTGTCTCTCTGCGGCAGAGAGGGCCTTTAGGAGGAGGGAGGGGCTCTGCCTCTATTGTGGGTTACAGGGCCACCTTTTGAAGTCTTGTCCTACACGGCCGGGAAACGCTCACACCTACGGTCCTGTCGGGGGCAGACCTTGGGTGGTTTATCCTCATCCCCGGAACCGCTTAACGATAAACCTTTGGTCATGGTGTTCCTTTCCTGGGTGGACTCCTCCATAGTCACCCAGGCTCTTGTTGACTCCGATGCTGCGGGCTATTTCATTGACAGTGCTTTTGTATCAAAGCACTCCATTCCTGTTTTGCCTCAGTCCATTCTGCTTGCTATTGAGGCCATTGATGGCAGGCCCCTTCAGCCCGCACTCGTTACTCACGAAACTGCTCCATTGTCCATGGCTGTTGGGGCTCTCCATTTTGAAACCCTCCAGTTCCAGGTGATAAACTCTCCGCATTTTCCGGTTGTTCTGGGTTATCCCTGGCTCCAAAAGCACAATCCCAGTCTCGACTGGCGCAGGTCCGAAATTTTGTCGTGGTCCCCGCAATGTATTTCCACTTATCTTCGGAAACCAGTTAAAGTCTTGTGCACTTCTTCGGTTTCTCAATTGCCAGAGGAGTACCGAGAGTTCCTAGATGTGTTTGACAAGGTGCGTGCCAGTACGTTGCCTCCTCACGGGTCTTACGATTGTGCCATAGACCTGCAACCCGGAGCCATTCCTTCTCGGGGCCGGGTGTACCCTCTGTCTGTTGCAGAGAATTGTGCTATGGAGGAGTATGTTGCCGATGCTCTGTCGCGGGGGATCATCCGCAAATCCTGCTCTCCTGCAGGGGCTGGCTTCTTCTTTGTGAAGAAAAAGGGTGGCGAGTTAAGACCATGTATCGATTATAGGGGTCTTAATAGTCTTACCATTAAGAATGCTTACCCTATTCCGCTTATTACGGAACTCTTTGACCGTCTCAAGGGAGCTACGGTCTTTACTAAACTTGATTTGAGAGGAGCGTACAATCTCGTTAGGATTAAGGAGGGCCACGAATGGAAAACAGCATTTAACACCAGGAGCAGGCATTATGAGTATCTTGTAATGCCCTTTGGCCTATGTAATGCTCCTGCTGTTTTTCATGAATTTATTAATGATGTCCTACGAGATATGTTGCAACAGTGTGTTGTGGTGTACTTAGATGACATCCTCATACACTCACCCACACTTGAGGCTCATCGTTCTGATGTTACACGGGTTCTTCAGAGACTACATGAGAACGGCCTGTTTTGTAAACTCGAGAAATGTGAGTTCCATCAGACTCAAGTAACCTTTCTAGGTTACGTTATCTCCGTTGCAGGGTTCTCCATGAATCCTGACAAGTTATCTGCAGTTCTGCAGTGGCCTCGCCCAGTTGGTCTTCGATCTATTCAACGTTTTTTGGGGTTCGCCCAATTATTATAGAAAGTTTATTAAAAAAAATTCTTCCTTGGTCAAACCTATCACAGACATGACCCGTAAAGAGAATGATCCACTCCATTGGTCACCTACTGCCAATAAGGCCTTTGATAGTCTTAAGACTGCCTTTGCTGCCGCTCCAGTTCTGGCTCATCCTAACCCTGTCCTGCCTTTCGTTCTTGAGGTCGATGCGTCTGAGACTGGAGTAGGTGCCCTCTTGTCTCAACGTCCTACGCCTGACGGTTCCTTGCATCCGTGTGGTTTCTTCTCTAAGAAATTGTCTCCAGCGGAGTGCAATTATGAAATTGGCGACAGGGAATTACTGGCCATAATTTTGGCACTTAAGGAATGGAGGCATCTTCTCGAGGGTACTAGTACTACTAGCGTGCCAGTGCTCATTCTTACTGACCACAAGAATTTAACTTATCTATCTGAAGCAAAACGTTTGTCGCCCCGACAGGCCAGATGGGCGCTATTTTTGTCTCGGTTTAATTATGTGGTCTCCTACCTGCTTGGTAGTAAGAATGTTAGGGCTGATGCCCTCTCTCGACAATTTTCGCCTCTGTCCAAGGAGGAGTCTGTACCTACTCCTGTTATTAAAACTATTGAGGTGAAGCGGAATAGATGGAAATAATCACTCTGGACATAAAATATATTATATATAAGCTAATATTTATTATATAATAAAAAAATGGTGATTAAAATTATTCTTTGAAAATTTATTCTTTGAAATTTTTTTAAAAACAGTTAAATTTGTGTTAAAAAGCTGATATAATAAAGTTTTCTTTTATTCAGCAAAAATGACAGAGGCAAAAAGATAAAAAGATAAGAAGTAGGTGTAGTGAGTATACTGAGCAGAGGATATAGTTAGTATACACAGCACATATAGTTAGTATAGTTAATGTGGTTAATATAACAACAGATACGGTTAGTATATACAGCAAGTGTAATTGGTGCAGTGGATTAGAGAATCATGGAAAATTAATAGGAAAAAATTGGGGTTAAAGTGTCAACTAAAATTGTGTCAGCTAAAAGTGTGTAAACTAAAAATGTGTAAGCTAAATAGCTATTAAATGAATAACACCTTATTTCATGTAATAGACAGTTATCTGCATGTTGTGCAAAAAAGCAATGTTAATAGAGCTAAGTTAATAAAGCTAAAATTAATAAAGCTAAGTTAATAAAGCTAAAATTTTAGAGATTGGTAGCAAGCCTTAGTATAAGAAATAGCCATATACATATTCCAACATAATTATGATTGAACTGAAAAAATGGAACAAAAGTTCGTTAAAAGTTCTTTTCTGTGCACAGGTAAAGAGTTTTGGCATATGCAAAATGTTAGGCAGATGTAAATTTTAGTGCCGTCTCCTTTTTATATTAAAAGTACCTTGTGAGTGTGAAGTTTGAGAAAGGTCCACGACCGAAACGCGTTACTTCTTTTTTGGCCAATTTGAGCCACCGTAGTCTGTGACGTCAGACTACCACTATCAGGAAAAAGACCGGACGAGAATTACCCTGCTTCCAGACGCGGGACAAAAGCGCCACATTAACGCCACAGCAGTCCTGTATGCTGCTCGAAATTCCTAATGGTAACCTGGCTTTACCATAAAGGACAAGGAAAGAAATAAGGTATTATATTTACAACCTGACAGATGCTTCCTTGGGAAAAAGCAGTTTAAGGTAACCTGGTATTACCTGCACTTCGGATTACTTCATTTTCGTTTACTATAGGATTGGATAACATAACGGACTTTGAGTCTGATCTCACAAGGTACTTTTAATATAAAAAGGAGACGGCACTAAAATTTACATCTGCCTAACATTTTGCATATGCCAAAACTCTTTACCTGTGCACAGAAAAGAACTTTTAACGAACTTTTGTTCCATTTTTTCAGTTCAATCATAATTATGTTGGAATATGTATATGGCTATTTCTTATACTAAGGCTTGCTACCAATCTCTAAAATTTTAGCTTTATTAACTTAGCTTTATTAATTTTAGCTTTATTAACTTAGCTCTATTAACATTGCTTTTTTGCACAACATGCAGATAACTGTCTATTACATGAAATAAGGTGTTATTCATTTAATAGCTATTTAGCTTACACATTTTTAGTTTACACACTTTTAGCTGACACAATTTTAGTTGACATTTTAACCCCAATTTTTTCCTATTAATTTTCCATGATTCTCTAATCCACTGCACCAATTACACTTGCTGTATATACTAACCGTATCTGTTGTTATATTAACCACATTAACTATACTAACTATATTAACTATATGTGCTGTGTATACTAACTATATCCTCTGCTCAGTATACTCACTACACCTACTTCTTATCTTTTTATCTTTTTGCCTCTGTCATTTTTGCTGAATAAAAGAAAACTTTATTATATCAGCTTTTTAACACAAATTTAACTGTTTTTAAAAAAATTTCAAAGAATAAATTTTCAAAGAATAATTTTAATCACCATTTTTTTATTATATAATAAATATTAGCTTATATATAATATATTTTATGTCCAGAGTGATTATTTCCATCTATTCCGCTTCACCTCAATAGTTTTAGCTTTAGGACCACTTAGCCTGGCCTTTAGCGCAGGAAGACAATTAACATAGACTTTAACTCATCAATTTCATCTGGGGATTTTTGATATCAACCTGTGTACTTTGAGGTGAATCTTTTCAGCGCTCTCTCTCTCCCTCGATACACCTACTCCTGTTATACCTCCTGACCATATTTTGGCTACCATACGTACTAATTTGACTTCTCCCTTGGGGGAGGAGATCCTGGCTGCACAAACCAATGCACCTCCTGAGAAACCTAGTGGTAAGTGTTTTGCTCCTGAGAATCTTCAAACTAAACTTTTGCACACTTACCACTATCCTAAAGCCGCAGGTCACCCAGGTAAGAACCAAATGATTTGGTCTGTCACTCGACAATTCTGGTGGCCAGGTCTTCGTTCTGATGTTGCTGTGTATGTTGCCTCCTGCTCAGTTTGTGCACAGAATAAGACTCCTCAACGTCTTCCTGTGGGTCTTCTTCAACCTATTGCTAATGGTGAGCGCCCTTGGACACATCTTTCCATGGACTTCATTGTCGAGCTCCCTGTTTCCAATGGTGTCACGAATATCTCAGGATTCAGCTGCTAAGGAGTTAACTTTGTGTAGCTTGGACTCAAAACAGTTATTTGTTTTTCAAGAAGAATTGTGTTTGTGTCTTCTTTGAAGTGCCAGGAGCATCATAAATGCTTGGCAGTGTAAACAGGACAGACTTTTATGGCCTAAGCTGTCAGCAGCAGGGCATGATGTAGAACAGGGCCCCCCCAGCACATCTCCTGAGGAGGTCAATAAAGGGACATGGGTTATGTATATATGTGTGTTAAAACTGCTATACCCTTAAAGGAAGATAAATATGACAACCTATGGCATATTTGATATCAAACCGATTCTCCCAATAAAACTAAAAGGTTCTAGATATGTAAATAGAGAAATTTCTTACCTAGCAGAAATTATACGGGATTGTATAATTTCAGGCAAGAAATTAGTCTATTGGAGGTCATAAAGACAGGGGGGTTTCTTAGCCCGCCCAGGAGGGTGTGGTTAAGCAACCTGATCTCTGAAAATTAGGGTTTAAGAATCTTATTTTTTAACAATAAGATGGTCATTCTTACAAGGGGAGCTGCTGTACAGAAGTAAGGAGCCATCTTTTCCATGCCAGCCCCTGGCGCATATCTTGAAGACTAGGAAAGTATTCAATTCTGTTTTTCTTCTTTTTATTTTAAAATACTGTTTGCGTGTGTAATTTTATTTGTAACAACTTTTTATTAATAATGCATTGTGCATAATATTTTTGGCATAATAAATCATTCCTTTATTAAGTTTGGCCTTTGTCTAATAATTGAACCACGTTACTGAAAGAGACTGGAATATTAGAACTGTATAATTTAGGTTATTTTCTGCTAAATTGTATTTCTAGAGTTAATGTGTAAAGTCTGGGTTTTTCCTTAGGATTTTCCCTTTAATAAATTTTAAGTTGTAGCAGTATTTGAGCTATAGGATTGATAGTTTATTGTGGGTGGCATTAAAAGGGAGTGTTGGGCATTTCTCTTACGTCTAGTACAGATTAAGGGAGTGCGGTTAACTCTTGCACCCACTAAACTGAATCACAAGCTTGCCTGGTGTGGCTAGATTGTGACCTTTTGGTGACAGAAAAGGGGACTGATAACCCTTTCTGTGCCAAATAAGTGACTGGCGCAGGGTTGGATAACCTTGGTTTGTCACAAATTGGTGGGCAGCGGTGTAGATAATTTTTTTTATTATTAGATTTTAGTGCTTGTGGATTTGCTAGTGTGAAAATCCCGGTACTAAAAGAAATTGTTTCTTACAATTTCCAAAGGCTAAAACTCAGTGCATTATATAGTCACACATTGCAAACAGTCCCCTTCCCTATTCTCTGTTTTTCATTTCTATTTTATTTTTGCTATGGAGGCATACCAGCAGCAAGCTAGAGGGGCAAGCTGTTGCATACCTGGATGATATTGCAGTGTTCAGTGATACCTGGGAGGAACACCTCACACATTTAGCCAGTGTCCTGGACCGAATAGCCACTGCTGGGCTAACTATAAAACCAGATAAGTGTCAGCTGGGCATGGGAGAGGTCCAGTACTTGGGTCACCTGGTGGGAGGAGGGGTACTGCGCCCCGAGCCCAGTAAAACTGAAGCCATAATGGCCTGGCCCACCCCTAAGACAAAGAAACAGGTTATGTCCTTCCTGGGTACCGCAGGGTACTATAGAAAGTTTGTGCCCCACTATAGTACCATAGCCAAACCCCTAACAGACCTTACAAAGAAAAGCCTACCTCTAACAGTCAAATGGACCCCTGAGTGTGACAGGGCTTTTAATTTACTGAAAATTGCCCTTACGGCCTCCCCTGTACTACAGGCCCCTGATTTCCACAGGAGATTCATAGTGCAAACGGATGCTTCTAACTATGGGCTAGGGGCTGTGCTGAGTCAGGTGGATAAGAAAGGTGAGGAGCACCCCATTGTATACCTCAGCAGGAAATTACTCCCGCGAGAAGTGGCATATGCCACTGTGGAAAAAGAGTGCCTTGCTATAGTTTGGGCCTTGCAAAAGCTACAGCCTTATATGTATGGACGCCAGTTTACAGTGATAACTGACCACAACCCCTTACACTGGTTACATAGGGTAGCTGGCTCAAATGGTAAACTCCTCAGGTGGAGCCTAGCTCTACAACAACATGAGTTTACCATACAACATAAAAAGGGCAGTATGCATGGTAATGCTGATGGTCTGTCACGCCAGGAGGAGTGTCCCCTTTGATACGCATCGGGAGTGGCTTGTAGCCACCCCCTTTTGCGTCTCTTATTGGGGGAGGTGTCACGAATATCTCAGGATTCAGCTGCTAAGGAGTTAACTTTGTGTAGCTTGGACTCAAAACAGTTATTTGTTTTTCAAGAAGAATTGTGTTTGTGTCTTCTTTGAAGTGCCAGGAGCATCATAAATGCTTGGCAGTGTAAACAGGACAGACTTTTATGGCCTAAGCTGTCAGCAGCAGGGCATGATGTAGAACAGGGCCCCCCCAGCACATCTCCTGAGGAGGTCAATAAAGGGACATGGGTTATGTATATATGTGTGTTAAAACTGCTATACCCTTAAAGGAAGGTAAATATGACAACCTATGGCATATTTGATATCAAACCGATTCTCCCAATAAAACTAAAAGGTTCTAGATATGTAAATAGAGAAATTTCTTACCTAGCAGAAATTATACGGGATTGTATAATTTCAGGCAAGAAATTAGTCTATTGGAGGTCATAAAGACAGGGGGGTTTCTTAGCCCGCCCAGGAGGGTGTGGTTAAGCAACCTGATCTCTGAAAATTAGGGTTTAAGAATCTTATTTTTTAACAATAAGATGGTCATTCTTACAAGGGGAGCTGCTGTACAGAAGTAAGGAGCCATCTTTTCCATGCCAGCCCCTGGCGCATATCTTGAAGACTAGGAAAGTATTCAATTCTGTTTTTCTCCTTTATATTTTAAAATACTGTTTGCGTGTGTAATTTTATTTGTAACAACTTTTTATTAATAATGCATTGTGCATAATATTTTTGGCATAATAAATAATTCCTTTATTAAGTTTGGCCTTTGTCTAATAATTGAACCACGTTACTGAAAGAGACTGAAATATTAGAACTGTATAATTTAGGTTATTTTCTGCTAAATTGTATTTCTAGAGTTAATGTGTAAAGTCTGGGTTTTTCCTTAGGATTTTCCCTTTAATAAATTTTAAGTTGTGGCAGTATTTGAGCTATAGGATTGATAGTTTATTGTGGGTGGCATTAAAAGGGAGTGTTGGGCATTTTTCTTACGTCTAGTACAGATTAAGGGAGTGCGGTTAACTCTTACACCCACTAAACTGAATCACAAGCTTGCCTGGTGTGGCTAGACTGTGACCTTTTGGTGACAGAAAAGGGGACTGATAACCCTTTCTGTGCCAAATAAGTGACTGGCGCAGGGTTGGATAACCTTGGTTCGTCACAAATGGCAATTCTGTTATCCTTATGGTGGTTGACCGTTTTTCTAAAATGTCACATTGCATTCACTTGATGAAGCTGCCTACCGCTCAGGAGCTTGCTTCAATTTTTGCCCGGGAGGTCTTCCGTTTACATGGGTTACCCAAGGAGATAGTGTCGGACCGGGGTAGCCAGTTTGTCTCCAGATTTTGGCGTTCCTTTTGTGCTCAAATGGGGATCCAGCTTTCCTTCTCCTCGGCATATCACCCTCAATCCAATGGGGCTGCGGAACGGTCTAATCAAGCTCTGGAACAGTTCCTCCGTTGCTATGTCTCAGATAACCACAATAATTGGTCTGAACTGTTACCTTGGGAAGAGTTTGCTCATAATAGTGCTATTAATGCTTCCTCCAAGATATCCCCATTCATGGCGAATTATGGGTTTCAACCATCCTTGTTGCCCGATTCATTCATGTCTCAGGGTATTCCGGCTCTGGAGGAGCATCCCCTGCAACTCCGTTCCACGTGGGTGCAGATTCAGGATTGATTCATCGTTCTATGCAGCGCCAAAAGTTCCAGGCTGATCATAGGCGTCTGCCTGCACCTTCCTACCAGGTTGGTGAGAGAGTTTGGCTGTCCTCCCGCAACTTGAACCTTCGTGTGCCTTCCAATAAATTGTCTCCCCGTTATGTTGGTCCTTTTCGAATACTCCGACGAGTTAATCATGTGGCCCACGCTCTTGACCTTCCTCCTGCTATGCGCATCTCCAATGTTTTTCATGTCTCCCTCTTGAAACCATTGGTTTGTAATCGGTTTACCACTGTGTTGCCTCGTCCCCGTCCTATCTTTGTTGACAACCATGAGGAGTATATGAGGTCAGCAGCATTATTGACTCTCGTATGTCCAGGGGCCGTGTACAGTATTTGGTTCACTGGAGAGGCTACGGTCCGGAGAAGCGCTCTTGGGTTCCCTCCTCTGATGTTCATGCTCCCGCCCTCCTCCGTGCCTTCCATGCCCGTTTCCCCAATAAGCCTTTTGTCCTCCTGCGGGGGAGGGGTCGTTGAGGGGAGGGTACTGTCAAGGTTTTTTCCCTGTTGTGTTTGCCATGTGCTGCTGGCAGCCATTTTACTCACATCTCTTCCTGACTATGGTGCATTGTGGGGGATGCTGCTCAATTGCTGCACTTCCTTTTATGGCGACTGGTGTGCATCATCCATGTGAGACAGGATGCAGTCTCAGAATTGTGATGTCATCACTTATTATTTAAAGGGCCTCTGTTCAGTATGCTTTGCCTTTGCGTTGTCTCAGACCTGTTTGTGAGAGTTCCTTGTGTATTACCTGGCTGCCTGACGTCCTTCCTGGTTCCTGATCCCTGGCTTGTTCCTGACTCTGCTGTTTTCCTTGTTCCTGATTCCGGCTCGTCTGACTATTCGCTTTGGCTCCTGACTCAGCTCGTCTGACTACCAGCTCTGGTTTTGATTCCTGGCTTTTTATTTGACTTGTGGACTTTTTATTATTTTTTGCTATTAATAAAGGTGTGATTATTTTTGCACTTCTCGTCTCAGTCTGATTCCTGGCACCCTGACACTGGCATGTCTGCCGTTTGTCTCTAGTGTCTCTTATTTGTTAGGATCTGAGTCCGTTATTGCCTGTTCCCTTTGTGGGAGCGCAACAGCTGTGCAATATGCTGCAGTGCGTTGATGCTGCATAGCGACCTTTTTATGTGTGGTATGGGGGAGCAGTTTCCCTTTATGGCAGAGGGTTGCTTAGTATAAGTACTGGTATCCCATACCTTATTTGCAGTATCTGCCTGTAAATTGTGTAAGGGCCTATTTTTCTGTAAGCAGCGGGGTATCTTGCATTTTTATCCTGTAAAGTTTTCAGCTGTGTGTCAGGTGTTATTAGCTGTCTGGCCTGCTTTCCCCCCAACTGCTCGATCTAAGTATGATCTTTGTGTCCTGTGTGGCCGGCAGTTCAGAACAGCATGTGCGTGCAAATCAGGCTAATCTCTTCCTGCTGCGTGCCCAGGCCAGCAGTGCATATAAACTTACCGATCGGTTAAGCGTCTTCAGACCCGGCTTCTCTGCTGCCGATGTCGATATTGTCTGCGTGTGTTGCTTTCTAATATGGCGCTGTCTCTCTCACTGCCTGGTGCAAAGTTCCGGTCTCTAGTGTATCGCTCCTTGCAGGCAGCATGTAAAGAGGTTTGCACGGTCTGCCCTGTCTTTCAGCTTGTTTGCCTTCCTCCGGGATACGTGTAAAGGGGTTGTTGAGGCTATTTTTATTGGGATTAAGAGATGTGGGCCTAGGAGCTATGCACTTATACGGCCATCTCTCTAAGCGGCCAAGCTCTGCCCCCCCCATTAATAGTAGGTTTTATTTAGATTTATTTTAATTACATTAAAGTTAGTGGGTGTTAGGTTTAGGGTTAGATTTAAGGTTAGATTTATGGGTTAATAAATGTAGTATAGTTGCGGCGATGTTGGGGGCAGCAGATTAGGGGTTAATAAGTGTAGGTAGGTTGCGGCGACATTGGGGGCTGGAGATTAGGGGTTAATAAGTGTAATGTAGGCGTCGGCGATGTTGGGGGCAGCGGATTAGGGGTTAATAAGTATAAAGTAGGTGTCGGCGATGTCGGGGGCGGCAGATTAGGGGTTAATAAGTGTAAGATTAAGGGTGTTTAGACTCGGGGGTTCATGTTAGGGTGTTAGGTGTAAACATAAATTTTGTTTTCCCTTAGGTATGAATGGGGCTGCGTTACTGAGCTTTACGCTGCTTTTTTGCAGGTGTTAGGCTTTTTTTCAGCCGGCTCTCCCCATTGATGTCTATGGGGAAATCGTGCACGAGCACGTAAAACCAGGTCACCGCAGCTTTCAGCAGCGCTGGTATTGGAGTGCGGCATGGACCTCAATTTTGCTTTACGCTCACTTCTTGCCTGCTAACGCTGGTTTTTTTAAACCTGTAAAACCAGCGCTGTAGGGAAGTGAGCAGTGACAATAACTTGCAAGTTAGTACCGCACCCCTCATAACGCAAAACTCGTAATCTAGCCGTTAGGCTGACAATTTTTTAGCATGCACTTTACTCTTAATGGAGAGCGCAAGGAGCTCTATTAGTGCTTATATTACAAGTGGTGAGTTAAAGGGACAGTCTACAATAACATTTTATTGTTTTAAAAGGTTGATAATCCCTTTTTCTAACCATTCTCCAGTTTTGCATAACCAACACATTTATATTAATATACTTTTTAACACTGTGATTACCTTGTTGTATCTAAGAATCATCTGACAGCCCCCTGATCACATGACTTTTTATTATCTATTGACTTGCATTTTAGCCAATTAGCGCTGTGTTGTGCTGACTCTTAAATAACTCCATGGGCGTGAGCACAATTTTATCTATATGGCCCACATAAACTAGCAGTCTCCTGGTGATTAAGAGGCTGTCTTTAGTGGCTTAGAAAAAGGCAGAAATTTAGAGGTTTATTAAATGTTATCAAGTATATTAATATAACAATGTTGGTTGCACAAAGCGGGGGAATGGGTAGTAAAGGCATTATCTATCTTTTTAAACAATAACAATTTTAGTGTACACTGTCCCTTTAAGTGTTGCTCTTGAGTGCAACACAAAATATTGCTAAAATATTATATTCTTTCGGGGATCTGATGTAAACTATTAGTGCTTGAAAGTTTGCATAACAAAATACATGAAAATCTTATTAAAAGGAAGTATTTCATATATATATATTTATTTATATATATATATATATGTGTATATATATATATATATATATATATATATATATATATATATATATATATATATATATATATATATATATATATATATATTGAAAAGAGGAAAATTGTGAATGGAAAATTTGCTAATTTATTGTTGCTTAAAGTGCTCAAGTAACAGAACACTTGGTACCCACTTATTTTAAAAATATCTATATAAGTGGAATCTAACAAACTGGTGCAGACCCATTCAATTAGTATTATATAAAATGAGAAGAAGAAAAGAGGTTTATGATATAACCTCTTGAAAGACTGGGAATTCAGCACTCTTTTACAGAAAATAATCAAAGCAACACAAAGTGCAGTTTGGAAAGAAGGTTTTTAATTCACGCACCTCGCCGGGGTGCCGATTCAGCAAAAAAATCAACAGAAGGAATACATAAACAACCTGTACCTAAAAGGTTAAAAAAGTGCATACATGTACTGCACTAAAATTGGACCGGTCCAAGTGACTGAGTAACGCTAGTGATGAAGGAACCAACAAAATAAGTACATATACCACAAGCTAATAACCCACACAAGATAATATATGGAATATATGAGAAACCAGCAATACAAAACACAGACAGTAGTTTTAGTAAACTGTGTTAGCCGAGTGTTCTCATATATGCAATATAAGATATATGTACACAGTATAATGCAATGCAACAACAGATGATATATGTGTCAAAAGTATTGCTACAATAATAGCCACAGTAGGTGGCCACTGTAACGGTGATATGCAAAGTCCCAAAGTTGCTGGTATGACTGTTCCAGTAATATGCATATACTGACCAAGTGGTGAGTTCTGTAAGAGCTATAAATAAGCTGTAAAAAGTAAAGCGATAGAGTCATTGAGTGAGCCAAAGCAAGTAGTTATGAGCAAAAGTCAAGCGGCACATAAGGAGACATGCAATGCAGCAAGCAGGAGCAAAGAAGTAAGCTAGCAGCTGAACAATCAAGCGGATATGCAGGAGGACGTTAAATCAATATACAAATCCCTCTGTCAACTGCAACCACTTGAGCTTGTAACTTCATGATCTTACAACAAGAATATGTAAATATATGGCACTTATCAGAGATGTAGGAGAACGCTGGGTATGGACATCCGGGTCCCTCTGTCAACTACACCTGTGGGCGCCCTTCTCTTCTTGTCTTTTTCCAGAATCGCTTAACTTTTCTTTCTCCAAATCGTTCTGTTGAACTCCAATGCACCAATTGTAGTGCTCGCATAAGGATCCAGGCTCCAAAGTTTGCTTCACTCAAAGCTAGCGGCTCACCACGGCATACCGCTCTGTTCCATTCAGCAATGCTGCGTCTCAGATCACGTGGAACCGGTCAGCCAATGCCGACGCGCGTTTCACCCCCACGTCACAGGAGAGACGGGGCTTCCTCAGGGCTGTATGATCTAGCGTGTGTTGGTTCTACCTTTAAACCAAACTAACTCCGCCCATATGGGAGGTGAAAATATTCTAACATATATAGTTTTAAATATATATTCAAAACACTCATCCTCTTTCAACAATTAGTAACTATGAGAACGAATACACAGGTTATAGAATCACAAGTATTAATATATGGCCATGTAGTTAGTGTTTTCTTAACATCACTGTAACATTTTATGTTACCAACTTTACAAAAAACACGCCATATCCAGTCTTTCATTCATACCTCTGGGGCCAATGGTAGAGAGGTTGAAAATCCACCTACATTCCTTCTGTAGTAGGACTTTATCATTATCCCCCCCCTCTACCATTGGTGATCCCTTTATCTATGCCCAGCACTCTCATGCAGTCAGGGCTACTGTTGTGGAAGGACTCAAAATGCCTAGCCACACTACTGTTTTTCACCTTGTTCTTTATGTCATCCCTGTGCTCAAGGATTCTGTCCTTTAATATTCTCTTAGTTTTTCCTACATAAAAAGAAGGACAATCACAGTTTAGCAAATATACCACTCCTTCAGTATTGCAGTTGAAGAAGAATTTAAGTTTATAAACTTTTTCTGTGCAAGCCGAGAAAACTTTAGTTTTTAAAATGAATCTGCACGCCACACATTTCTTACATGGGAAATTTCCCACTAATTTTTGTCTAGATAGCCAATTAGTTTGTGGAGTGACAAACTTGCTTTGTACAAGTTTATCCCTTAAGTTAGGGTCTCTTTTTGCCGTGAGTGATGGAAAAGGCCCAATTTCTTTGGCCACATTTTCATCATTCAACAGAATTTTCCAATTGTTACGGATGATACGTTTGATTCCATTCCAGTGACAGTTATACCTAGTCACTAGTCTAATGGAACCTGTATTCTCTTTCTCCTTCGGATAGAGGAGGGATTCTCTATCAGTTTCTTTCGCAAAAGTATAGGCATTCTTTAGAATTCTCTTTGGATATCCTCTCAACTTTTCATGTAGAGAAGAGGCACACACAGGTCTTAATTAGCATAAATTTTATTGATTCATTATTGAAATTATGAATCAATAACATTTATGCTAATTAAGTCCTGTGTGTGCCTCTTCTCTACATGAAAAGTTTCTACCTATCTACCATAGAGTGCACCCAGGCAATTCAACGTACAGTGAGTGCTTGGATTCCAAAACCAGATATGTATATATATATATATATATATATATATACACATATATATATATATATATATATATATATATATATATATATATATATATATACACACACACACATACACAATGGTCCATGGACCACCAAACTCACTTTTAAGAAAACAGCCACCCGGGGTGCATTTTAACTAATTATAATACATAAGTTCCGCAGAGAAGAGGTCACCGGGAAATTTAACCACTTAAGAACCTGGCATTTCAGACTAAAGCTTCCCCAAAAGGGAACATTTTTAGCATTTTTGCCATCACTCCATTTAAATAGAAATAGAGCCCTGTTTTTATTTTTTATTTACCTATCAAAACTATATTTTTTTTAGTAGACAATCCAAATTATTGATCCAGGCCCATTTTGGTATATTTCATGCCACCATTTCACCGCCAAATGCAATCAAATAAAAAAAATCCTTAACCTTTTCACAAACTTTAGGTTTCTTACTGAAATTATTTACAAACAGCTTGTGCAATCATGGCACAAATGGTTGTAAAAACTTCTCTGGGATCCCCTTTGTTCGGAAATAGCAGACATATTTGGCTTTGCCATTGCTTTTTGGTAATTTGAAGGCCGCTCATTGCAGCTGCACACAACACTTTTATTATTCCCAGCAGATAAGGGGTTAATCAGGTAGCTTGTAAGGTAAATTTTAGCTTTAGTTTAGAGATTACTTTCCCATCTGACACTTCCCACCCCCTGATCCCTCCCAAACAGCTCTCTTCCCTCCCTCACCCCCCCAGTGGTCACCCCATCTTAGGTACTGGCAGACAGTCTGCCAGTATTCAGTTTTTTGTTTTTTTTTTATTATTATTATTAATTTCTTCATTGTATGATTACCCCCTTACCTTCCCATCTCCCTGATCCCTCCCAAAAAGCTCTCTAACCCTCCCCCCTCTAACTTATTACCGCCATCTTAGGTACTGGCAGTTGTCTGCCAGTACCATTTTTCTATATTTTTTAATAAATAATACCCCACACCTCCCCCTCCAAGACTACTTCCCCTACCCTCTATTACCCCCACCACTCTAGGACCCACCTCTCCCTTTTTCCCCTTCCTCCTTCCCCCTCTCTGCCGCTCTCTGCATTGATTATTTTCTGAAGTGTAGCGGTCCCACATGTTCCCGCCCCCCTCCAGCGATGGGCCACCCACCCGCCTCCCTCCTAACCCTCCCACACCACCAATGATCGGCACCACCACTACCCTATGCAGAGAGGGACACAGAGTGTAAATCTGCAACTCTATTTTCTGCACTGCAGAAATAGCGCAATCTAGCTACCGTTAGCGAGATTGCAGCAGAGAGAGGCCCAGGACAGCAGCGTCATACAGGGTACAGCGCTGGTCGATAAGGGGTTAAACATTTTTACTACATAGACAAAGCAAAGTTTTGGGGTCTTCAGACGTGTGTGTATATATATATATGTATTACATGTCAAATAAATGTTTATTGGCAAAAAGGGTTTAAAATTGTATTTATAGGGATACTGTATATGACAAAGGGTAGGACTAGGAAGGGCTCAAAGGTGTTTATGTGTGTGTGTATGAATATATATATATATATATATATATATATATATATGTGTATGTATGTATGCTGCTCTTTCATATGTATGATAACAACAATATGGAGCACAATGCCCCTTTGTCTCCTGGTTATTGACTCCTGCTTGCCCCCTCTGAATAAAATTCTCTAACTCAACTTACTGCTTTGCATGTTTCTTTCACAAAATTGATAAAGGTTGACTAAGAAATATAATAATTTATAAAATAGAATCCAATATTAAACATATATTTCCTACATTATTAATAGAAGTTGTTGACAGTAACAGATAGACTTAGATGCATATTTTGTATTTTACAAATACCTGGCAAATATGGGAAAGCAGTTTTGATATTTTTATGGCTTATTTGTTTTGTTTCAAAGCTTTCCCAATTATTCAGTTAAACCAATGAATTATTAAAAAAAAAAATTATGCTTACCTGATAAATTCATTTCTTTCATGGTGGTGAGAATCCATGATCCATTACTCTTGAGAATTACTCTTCTGTACCACTAGGAGGAAGCAAAGATCCCCAAACCCATGGAGCTCTATAAAACCCCTCCCACCTCACACATACCCCAGTCTAACATATAGCCAAGCAAGTGAGGTAAGAAAATGGAATAAGAGCCATAAAAGGAGCAGGGAGAAAAGATGTGCTAAAGAAAAGACGAACCCCCCAAAAAACAGAAGGGTGGGGTCTGGTAAACTCTCACCACCATGAAAGAAATGAATTTATCAGATAAGCATAAATTATGTTTTCTTTCATATAGGTGGTGACAGTTCACAATCCTTTACTCTTGGGAACTAATACCCAAGCTGTGGAGTCCACGAGTAATAACATAAAGGGAGGATTTAAAAATATCTTTTTTTACTGAGATACTAAATCCACAATCCCAATATTTTTTTTTTAAATGCACTTAAAACAAATCAAACAGACAAAATACATCAAACTGATACAACTGCCTGAAAACCTTTCTACCAAAGGCTGCTTCAGAAGAAGCAAAAACATCAACATTTTAGAATTTAATAAAAGTATGCAAAGAAGACCAAGTAGCTTCCTTACAAATCTGATCAACTGAACCCTCATTCTTGAATGCCAAAGAAGTGGCAACTGACCTAGTGGAATGGGCAGTAATTTGCTGTGGTGGTGGTTGACCTGACACCAAATAAGCTTTGTGAATCAAAAGTTTCAACCAATAGGCCAAAGAAACAGCAGAAGATTTCTGACACTTCCTAGGGATAGAAATAAGAATGAACAAACTGGAAGTTTGTCTAAAGTCCTTAGTAGCATCAATGTAATATTTCCATGCCATAATAACATCCAAAGAATGCAAAGATCTTTCGGAAGCATTCTTAGGATTAGGACACAAAGAGGGAACAACAATCTGTCTGCAATATTGTCTGAACAAAAACAACCGTAGGCAAATAAATTAATGAAATCCATAAAACAGTCTTATCCTGATGAAAAATCAGATAAGGAGGTTCACAAGAAAGAGCAGATAACTCAGAACCTCTTCTAGCAGAAGAAGTAGACACAAGAAATAACACTTTCCAAGGAAGTAGTTTAATGTCCAATGTATGCATAGGTTCAAAAGAAAGAGCATGCAAAACCCTTAACACCAGGTTAAGATTCCATGGAGAATAAATAAGCTTAATACGAACCAGAGCCTGAACAAAATTATAAATATCAAGAAGATTAGAAATCTTTCTGTGGAACAAGACTAAAAGAGCAGTAATCTGCCCCTTTAGAGTACTGGCAGATAGGAGCTAATCTAGACCATCCTGCAAAAACGGCAGAATCCTAGGAATTTAAAAAAAATGCCAAGAAAAACCATGATCTATACACCAGGAAAATAAATAAAGGCCTTCTAGACCTTGTGATAGATCTACCTACAACCCTGAATCAAGGTTTTAATCACAGAAACAGAGAAACCCCTATGTTTAAGTGTTCAATTTCCATGCCATCAAGTTTAGAGACTTGAGATCCAAATAAAAAAAAAACAGACCTTGGGACAGAAGGTCTGATCGCAGAGGAAGAGGCCAAAGAGGGGAACTGGACATCTGAACCAGATCTGCATACCAAATCACAGACAACTTTTCTAGCCTTATCTTGGAAATTACTATGTGAAGAAGAACCAGAGGTAGAAACAGATAAGCAGGCTGAAAAGACCACAGAACTACTAGAGCATCCACTAATTGTGCCTGAGGAACTCTAGACCTCGCAAAATACCTAGGAAGTTTGTTGTTCAAAAGAGAAGCCATCAGATCTATCTCTTGGAGACCCCAAAGATCCACAATCTGATTGAACACATAATGATGAAGAGGCCATTCCCCTGGATGTAGAGATTGGCGACTGAGAAAGTCTGCCTCCCAATTGATCACTCCTGGAATATGAATTGCAGAGACTAGACAAGAATTGGTTTCTGCCCATGAGAGAATCCGAGATACCTCCATCATTGCCAGGGAACTGCGAGTTCTCCCCTAATGGTTTGACATAAGCTACTGTTGTGACATTGTCTGTCTGGAAACAAAGATGAGACTTCCTTTTTCAACAGAAGCCAAGCTTGAAGGGCTCTGAAAATTTCACAAAGTTTTAGAACTTTGATTGGTATACTTGCCTCCTGAGGATCCCAAACTCCCTGTGCTGTCAGAGACCCCAAACAGCTTCCCAACCTAATAGACTTGCATCTGTAGTGATCATAGTCCAGATAAAATGAGCAAAAGAAGCCCCCTGAATAATGAACTGATGATCCTGCCACCAAGTTACAGACTGACTTGTACTGGGACCAAAAAATATCCTTTGAGACAGCCGAGTATAATCCCTGCACCTTTAACGCAGCATACAAAGCTGAAGAGGCCTCACGTGAATTTGAGCAAATGGAATTGCATCTGAGGCTGCAATCATGAGACCTAGGACTTCCACTGAAAGAAACAAGTGAGACTGCATCAGGTACAGGGAAAACCTCAGGTAGATTAACAGCAGTCTTAAAAAACTGTATTTAAACAATTACAAGGCTTATCTTTAGAAACTGTAGGATCTTTAACCCCTTAAGTAACAAATATTTTCAACTTTAAACAAAAAAGAGGATATATCAGGTTGAACATCAGATGAGGAGTCCTCATACCCAGAGGAAACTTCACCATCTGAAGAAAAAACAGTATCCCTGGTCTCAGAGCACATAGCACTTGTAGAAGGTAAAATCTGAACTGACCTTTTACACTTGTTTGAAGGAGAGCAGCCAACGCCTTAGAAACTGCAGCCTTGATAAAAAATTTCACGGTAGGAGACACTACATCAGCATTATACTGTAATGAACAAACAGTAAGTGATTTAGTACCCAGAGAAACAGCATTAGATTGGTCTGATTGCATTAACAAATCTAAACGTGAGCCACATAAATGAGCTGGAGAAGTCACTTCAGCTCTCTTACAATAAGCACACCTAATAATGGTAGAAAGGTGTTCAGGGGACTCAGTTTCTTGGGTAGATTTAGGGGCAGAATCCAGATGCTCCATTATAGCATATGGCAAAACAATGCAATAAACAATAAAAACCCCTTAAAAAGCACTTACCACCTCCTAAGAGGCTTTTCACAAGCCGAACTGCAAAACAAAGCAGGATAAATTAAAATTGAATCCAAGGACAGATAATGCTCCTTAGTGTGCATGAAAAAACTGACAACTAAAAATGGGATTTTGAGAGCCAAAACCCGATTCGCGCATAACCGTGTGAACGTTCGCTTACCCGATGTGCGAGTAAGCTATAGAAAGACTAAAGGGACGTGCGTTAACCCAACAAGCATTAACCCGACGTGCACAACCCCAACGTGCATAACCAAGAGGCAGACACATGAAAAAAACAAACTAAGCATGCCAAAAAAGCAGACACACGCAAAACAGCAAGGGGATAGTGAAAAGGATCTGTCCCAAGGCCATATATATTAGCAAATATATAAATAACTGTAAATGTGCCGAAAACATAGCTATACGAGTGTCTAAATGTTAATAAAAAGATACTTACCAATAGACACTCGTCCACTAGCATACAAGCAGCAGACAGCCAAACCAGTACTGAAACATATCAGCAGAGGTTATGGAATAGGAGTATATTGTAGATTCATAAAGGGAGGCAAAAGACAAGCCCTGCGACTAATTATCGATGGTTTATAACAAAAAATCCATGAGGTAAAAAAAATAAATCACAACCTATAACCCAAAAACATCCCTCTGACAAGCACTGTACTCTGAGGGGAAACCAGGCCTCAATATAGACTGAAAACCCCTCTCTCTGAAGAATCAAATGCACATCTTCACTTTTCAACCACCTCCAGCAGAGGACAAGTAAAGACTAAGGTATGTGTCAGGTGGGAGGGGTTTTATAGAGCTCTTGGGGTTTGAGGATCTTTGCCTCCTCCTAGCGGTAGAGAAGAGTAATTCCCAAGAGTAATAGATCGTGGACTCTCACCCACCTGTATGAAAGAAAAACACCAGTTACATTTTGATATTTCTGGGTTCCTGTTATAAAATGAGTTTGTTTTCAGTCAATAAAGACCTACCCCCAATTTAATTCTGTGAATGTAACGAAAACATAAAATCCCTTATCCACAATCAACACCAATTATTAGATATAGCATTATAGATCTAGCTATTGCACATTTTGGGCTAGATTACAAGTGGAGCGCTAATCTATTGCGCGCCCACAAACGGGCAAATTTTCCTGTTTTCAGGCACGTGATAAATAACCAGCCATTACAAGTAGCTGGTTATTGCTACCGCAAGCTTGATCTCTGGTTAACTTTCTAAAAGTGCCCCACATGCCCTCCAAATAGAGGGTATTATAGTTTCTTCTTTTAAAAAAAAAAAGTTGCATTTTTTTAAAATATAAAAAACAACTGCGGGGGCGGAGTTTGGCCACGCAGGCGGATGGCTGGGTTCTAACTGAGCTCCTAATCCCAAGGGCAGATAACGATATAAAATACGGCATAAGATGAACTTTCCTTAGCATTTCAACTAACCGTATACCCTTGTTAGTGGTCTGGCATTAAAAAACCCAACAAAGCTCCGCAATAAGTGGCCTAGGAGACGGTGAGGAGAAAGGCAAAGCCACAAGCGCAACAGCGGGGAAACCGGAAGCTAAGGAGGCCGCAGTAACTAGAAGCAACAAGGTACTGTGAAGCTGGTAATCACAACAATTGAGCACTTATTCCAGCTCATAAGAGCAACATACCTTGCGGCTCGCAATTATACAACTTACCTGAAGTGATTTGAACACTTTGGAAGCGGAGCGGCTACCCTGCCCGAGAAAGAGCGCCCACGTGGCTATGGAATCAAGCAACCGGACATAAACGCAGGAGACGGAACGGAGCAGCGCTGCAGCGGTAAGAAAACAGTCAGTCTCCCACAATTAAGGACATAATAAAACACTGACAGGCTCAACACCACTGGGGGCTCCTGTTATGTCTATACTCGCACCCTTCAGCGCCTATTGAACTGACCAGCTTGCCTCACGCTCGACATGGGGCAATAACATACCGATAGACACCCGCAGTGTAGCATAGCAGCAAGGCTTCAACACTCACTTTCTTCTGCGGGGAACCATACACTAATAGAGTGTGCCATATACAAGTGCCTCCTAACACTTACACACAAAAGAGGGGACATTATATATGAAGCAAAGTTTAATACCCTGACATACACTTTTCCCAAGGGGGTTGCCTAATAAAAAATCGCACAAAACAGAGAAAACCGCAGCTGCAAGACCGCTGAGCAGATATCTTAAGCAGCTGGATAGCACCCCTACACTACAAGCAAACAGCATGGATGCAGACCAACACCCCCATCCTAGCAGAGCACAAGCAGCACGGATAGATGAGCATACCCAACCCCTGACTAAAAGTGACCTCCAACACTTATCATCCAAAGAGGACATACAGGGTGTCCTGCAGGAGATGCACAGTCTCTTCGGGGACCTTAAAAAAGACATGTTTGCATTAGACCACAGGGTCACTAAGATAGAAAAGGACTATACAGCAACAGCCAACGCAGTCCAAAACAATGGCAGAGACCTACAGCAACAACAGACCACTATGCAGCTCCTATCTGAGAAATTGGAGGACTTAGAAAACCGTTGTCGTAGAAACAACATAAGGGTCAGAGGTGTTACTGAATCTATCCACCCTCCAGCTATCGAGGGCTATCTACAGAGCCTTTTCCGAACCATTAAGGGCACCCCGAATTCTCCTGATATTGTTATGGAAAGGGCCCATAGGGCCTTAAGGCCTCGGCCCCCGCCAAAAGGCCCACCCAGAGACATAATAATTAGGTTCCTTAATTTTAAGTACAAAGAAGACATTCTCAAGAGTGCCAGAGCTAAGCAGGTCATAATGCATGCCGGCGAGGAGATTCAGCTGTTTTCGGATATTTCGCCAACAACACTACAGAAGCAAAAAGAATTAGGTCATATAACCCAAACCCTCAGGGATCACAAAGTGCAGTATCACTGGGGTTTTCCGGTCTCATTAATAGCTACGCACAACAACAGATCTGCAGTTTATAGACCTGGAGGGGACCCACAAGCCTTTTACTCAGCGCTCTCAATAAAGGGGGACAACTCAGACTCTACTATGCAGCATAGCAGGGGAACCCCACTCCAGCCTGACTGAAGATGACACTCTGCTAAGCCCAAACTAAGTACTGCTGTCAGACGAAAAACTATCTGAATAATACTCCTCTGGACTCCGACAGCACAACTAAAATTGTATCCTTTTTTTACCTTTAACGCTACCTATTTTTACCAATGGGTCGCATATGTTTGAGATCTTACTGTCCTCCACCCTGTCTAAATGTTACAGTTTGTTATAATGATGATTGTTGAAAATACACCCATTTATGTTTATCATGCTAGGCCTGCCAGTCAGGCTCACTCATGAAAAGTTTTGTTCAGTACTTTTGCTCAGTTTATAGTATACAGTGGGACATCCCATCCAAAAGGTGAAGCACTGCTGCATATCAATCCTTTCCCTTCTCCCCATTCCCCCACCCCTCAACACAACCTCCTTCCCTATTTACTTCCTGCAAACCCTCTTAATCTAAATGTCACACTCTCCTCTCATGTGCTCACGAATACACCCTAAATAGAGAATATCATACCTATCTACAGCTCTCACTATTTATACCCGCCACAAGAAGTAGAATGGTTGAAACCTCGCATACCACTACTCTAACTATAAGCCTTAGATCACCATGGTATAGTTGACCAAAGCCACGCACACTTCCCCATCCCTTATGAGTTACAAACATTTACTATAGACCTCAAGTTACTTTACAATCTAGTTTTAGTTATTACATTGGGGAATGATATTCTGATCACTGGAAGGAAGACTATCTGTCTCCACTCTCCTCTTCACCCCCTCCCACATCCTCCCCTTTTATCCCTCCCACCCCTCACCCTTTATCCAACTCAGGCTTCACAAGTCATACCACCCAATGAGCTCCCACATGTATTATTAGTATTATTGTTACTGCCGTTGATTGTTATTAAAACTTGACGGAGGGGTTTCCCTCCGCCGAGAACACTAGTATGTATTCAGAAAGTTATCTGCCCTAGGGTTGCAACCCCGACAGACACCAATTTTACTGTGTGAATTGCTTGGCTATCTTTTTGATATTCAGTGCACCCACTCCTCTCTTGGTGGGGGTTAACTGAGTGTCTACTCAAATTTTCGTGATTTCTCTGCCTCTGGTGTCGGGCAGCCAAATAAAGCATCTCATCTTGGTTACCTCTTCTCCCCTACTTTTCAGCTCTCCCTCTTTCTTAATACCTCTCTCTTAAACGCTCAACTACTCTCTTCTCCCTCCTAACCTCATCCCCTTCTTACCCCCCCCCCCCCACTCCCCTTTTTTTTTTGTGTGTTTGGATAACTCCTCCTCTCTGCAGAATGGCTAGTAAAACAAGTAGATTCCGATCTCACTGCCTCACAATGACGTCTATAAACGTAAAGGGTCTAAATAGCCCCGGTAAGCGATCAATAGCTTTAAAAGACCTACAGCGCTTAAACAGTCAAATACTCTTCATACAAGAGACACACTTCCGCAGGAATAGGGAGCCAAAATGGTCTGACAGCACATACACCACCACATACTTTTCATCAGGAACAGAAAAAAAAGGAGGGGGGTATTTTGATACATAAAACAGTACCTTTCCATCTAACACAAGTTGAAAGAGACACGGACGGACGATACCTACTGGTAAAGGGCACACTTTATGACCACCCAATCACCCTTGTGTGTATATACGCCCCAAATGTGGTTCAACAACAATTTGTTAAAAAAGCGCTCAAAACATTACTTGACCACTCAAAAGGGCCCATATTTATGGCCGGAGACTTAAATCTCCCTATAGACTCGCAGCTTGACACTTCCAACGGGGTGTCCAACGTTCCCAATAAGACAGTCAAAGCCATAAAGAACTCCCTTGCTGATGTACAACTCCATGATGTATGGAGGACATTACACCCAATGCAACGTGACTACACATACTATTCTGCTCCACACAACAAATACTCTCACATAGACTACTTCTTTACGGACTCGACAGGACTGGACATGGTAGTTAATGCAAACATAGGTTCCATCACTTGGTCAGACCATGCGCCGGTAACCTGCAACATAGAGTGGCCTGACATCCCAACGACAGCGTACATATGGAGACTAGATGACTCCATGCTCGAAACCCCCTTGGTAGCTGACAACATTTGTAAATCCTTGACGGAATATTTTTCCCTGAATGACCCATCGGGTACATCACTGTTAACCACATGGGAAGCACACAAATGTGTGGTTCGCGGGGAATTTCTCAAACATAAGGCCAGATTAACCAGGCAATATAGGGATAAACACACAAATCTTCTGCAAAGGGTAGTTAAACTAGAAGCTGCACACAAGTGGGAAATGACATCCAAGACTACAAAAAACCTTCTTATAGAGGCTAGAAAAGAACTATTAGCAGCTCTCCACCTATTAGCAGCTCTCCACACACGCTTGCTTAAGACCAAACAAAGATATCATGAAGGGGGCAATAAACCTGGCAAACTGCTTGCTAGATCAATTTGTAGGACACAACTGAAAATGTACATACACTCCCTGACTTCCAAGGACGGCACTAAGATAAAGAGCACTAAGCAGATAGCGGAGTCCTTCCACACATATTATAGTAAACTATATAACCTGACAAAGGCAGCAAACACTGCACATACAACTGAGGAACTGCACACCCAAACTGAGAACCAAATAGGGGAATATCTATCTGACTTACATTTGCCCCGATTGTCCGACCCTGAGGCAAACAAATTAAATGCCCATATAACACTGGACGAACTGACTAAGGCGATCAAAGACCTTCCTAAGGGGAAATGCCCAGGCCCAGATGGCCTCACTCCTAGGTATTATAAGAAATTTCTCCCGGTGCTAGCCCCACACATATTACAACTATTTAATGATCTGAGAGACGACCCTAAGCTGTCGGAAGCTATGTTAGAGGCACACATCACGATTATCCCCAAGCCAGACAAGGAACCCACCTCCCCAGCAAACTTTAGACCCATTTCCCTACTAAACACCGATGTAAAGATATTGGCCAAAATCCTAGCAAATCGATTAAATAACTACCTCCCAAATTTAGTTTCCCCAGACCAGGTCGGATTTATACCAGGCAGAGAGGCGCGTGATAACACCACCAAGGTACTACAACTGGTCAACTTTGCGAGAGTCGAGGGTGTACCCATGGCCCTCTTCTCCACCGATGCGGAGAAGGCCTTCGATCGGGTCGGCTGGCCTTTTCTGCATCGAGTGATGGAATCAATGAATTTTGGGGAGCCTTTCTTGAACATGGTGTTTGCCCTATACTCATCCCCTTGCGCACGCGTGAGGGTGAACGGTTCACTATCAAATTAATTCCATATAACAAACGGAACGAGGCAGGGGTGTCCCTTGTCCCCGCTCCTCTTTGCCCTATCCATAGAGGCCCTGGCACACAAAATTAGGCACAATGACAAGATCAAGGGCATCAGGGTGGGTGATATAGAGCACAAGCAGGCACTTTAGGCCGATGACGTTCTATATACCCTCACGAGCATAGACACCTCAGTTCCAGAGCTCCTTAGGGAACTGGACTTATATGGTACAGTCTCAAACTTTCACCTCAATTTGGGAAAATCTGAGCTATTGAATATTACTGCCCCGATGGAGCAGGTGGACATGCTCCGAACAAAATATAATGTCCCGATCTCTACAACAAGCCTGCGCTATCTGGGCATACATATCCCATATAAATACCAAGATCTGTTTAAAGTCAACTATCTAAAATTAAAAGAAGAGATAATTAGAGATCTTTCATCATGGAAGAATAAACCGTTATCTTGGCTTGGCAAAATAGGAATCATTAAGATGAATATCCTGCCACGGATCTTGTATATTATGCAGGCAGTGATTACACCACTGCCGGGAGACTACCTAGCTCACCTGCAGGGCGCACTGGAGCAATTTGTGTGGTCGGGTGTGAAGCCCCGTATACCACGAAAAACCATGTATCTCCCCAGGGATAGAGGGGGGTTGGGTTTCCCTGATTTGAAGGGGTATAACAGAGCTATCATACTACAACACATAGTAGAATGGTCCAAAAACGAGGATAACAAAACTTGGGTTAAAATAGACAGTAAGATCTTAGGACTCAATAATGTGGGCACATTGGCGTGGACACCAGCAACACATCGCCCCAAAATATTGCACAAGTATCCTATCCTAAAGGAGATCTTTACGGAATGGGACAAGATAGTCTCTACTAGCGTACACATCACTTCAAAGTTTTCTCCCCTACTCCCGATATTCGAAAATCCACTCCTACCTTACTATACACTAGGGAAAAGACAACACTTGTCATACCCCCTTAGAGAGGGATGCTTATATAACATGATAGAAAATGGGAAGTTTAAACTGCAGCACCAAATGTCAGAGATAAACAACCACATCTTCTCCTCCTGGCTGAGATATAACCAACTCTTGCACTATGTCACACACTACAAGCATAAAGAACAGCTAGCAAGAGACCTAACCCCCTTTGAACGACTCTGCATCTCCAGTGCCCCTCAAAAATGACTGATTTCCCTTATTTACAAGCTAATCACGGTCCCCCCGGACCTTCCTCTCCCCACATACACACTGACCTGGCACAAAGAACTTAACAAAGACTATGAACAGGAGGAATGGCTCAGAGCATTCCGACTGGTTAAACGCTCTTCTATCTCAGCTACAGTACAGGAGATCCAATTGAAACTCCAGTGCAGATGGTATCTCACGCCAAAAAAATTGCATTGTCTATACCCAACGACTAGCCCCTTGTGTTGGAGGGGCTGCGGCGGAGTGGGGACACCTCTACATATATGGTGGTCCTGCCCAAACCTGGATGGTTTCTGGGCGGCCATATTCAGGCTAATGTCTGATATCTTGCAAATAGAGGTTCCTGTCTCGCCGGAGGCACTCCTTTTCTTAAAACTCCCTAAAATCAAAAGCACACATATCCAATCCCTCTTACTAATAATGCTTACAGGAGCAAAACGACTGATACCCAAAAAATGGAAATCAGCCGAGATCCCCACGATCTAGGAGTGGCGCACCTCGGTGACTGATTTGCTTACCCTAGAAAAATTGCACTACCTTAAAACAAACCAAATGGAGATCTATGAAATGATGCAAGCACAATGGAAGGGAACTCCGATCTAACTGAGGAGACTTGCAGCACCCAAGCACAAGACTCTCTAAGTCTAAGCCCTGCCATAAGAAGTTACTGATTGTTTGACCACCTTCTTCTTCTTTTTTTCTCTCTTCTCTCCTTTCCCCTCCCCCTTCTCTTCCTCCCCCTTCCTTTCTCCCCTCCTTTACCCCTTTTCTAGCTTCTTTCCTCGCTTTCCTATAGCTGCACAACTCTTTCTTTGAAAGATAAATTAAATACAATAATAACATCAATGGACTTTGAGGAACCAAGAATTATTCTTATCATTGTATTGCACCTTTATTGGAAAAAAATGACTTTTAAAATTTCAAGCTCTTTGGAGACATGCTGGCAATGAACAGCCATGGACTTTGATGCAAATAAGTCTAACCAACTTAAACAAAAAAAGGAAAACATATTGCCAGATGTAACTTCATTTTCTGTTAATGTTATTTATATTTGATCAATAAAGCTTGATTTGAAAAAAAAAACAAAAAAAAACAACTGCACAAAGCAGTTTTAGGGCTAAAAGATGGTGGGTGTGGGGGTGACTTTACATTGCGGTCTATGAGAACTGTGTATTCCCAGTAAATATATATATGTATGTGAATATATACTTCCTAGAAATGCGAACGCAAGCTCACGTTCGCATTGCGATCAACTTGTAATACCAGCGCACATTGGTGTGCGCTGGTATTACTCAGTAAAGTGCTAACATCGCTTTTGCGAAAGCGATATTTAGTGCTCCACTTGTAATCTGGCCCTAAATGAGTTGCACATAGAATTCTAACCTTAAAGCAACATAAAAGTGCAAAATATTAAAAAACAAGCATAAAATGTGTTGACTGCATATGGCTATGTGTGTGACCCCTGCAAAAGGTTTAAACACATACTTTAGAACAGCAAGACACTACTGGAACCTTGCTGGACATATTAGATTAGCCAATGACAAGTGACATACCCTTTTAGGGTATTTTCAATGCCTCAAACTAATTTAAAACATTTTTATTTTTTTTCACAAGTCCAGATAATACCACTTATTTTATTAGTGGAGATCTTTCTAATGGTATATAATGCAATTGAAAGTGAAATGACAAAGTAAACTAAAATCCTTCCTATGCTATTTGTGTATTGATTAATGGCTGTAACATAAAACCCCAAACGCAAGCGATGTACTCTATAGATCAATACATCTGCAATTATATTTTCACCACATTAATAATAAAAATATATATTTGTAAACAAAACAGCAAACAAACAAATTCAAGAAATGTATTTCCCATGAAAAAAGGTACCATTGAAACGGCTGTTGTCACAAATACCACTCCCTGCACTTATCCCATACATTGTATTTTAAATCACTACTGCATGTAACTTTTCTATAAACTATGAACTACTTTACTGCAAATACTTGGAACTGAGGTGGCCAATGACAAAAATGTTTCAAGGAGTTGTCCCTAAACACTGGTCACCGAAATAAAGAGATGAGGATAAGGCAGAGGCAGACCTGGTTTGTCTGAAAAGGTGAAAGCATTTCAGGTTATGAAAGGGCCGGCACACAGAGCACTACTGCTCTGCCCTCATTTGAAATGTCCTCCTGTAGAGGTGCAAACATCAGTCCAATGACGGAAATCATTTATAAATAGTTCATTAAGAGTCCAAGACTATATACATTACCTAAATCAAACATGCAGATATACTACTATGACATGGAGAAATACTTAGGATCTGCTGACAGTTTGTGTTAGTGAACTTGTGTTTATATATTAAACACTGACAGTGGGTTTTGCTTAAATATGCTGTACAATAGTTTTAAATAGTTAAATATAATTTCAAAAGCACGATCTGAAAATTAAATTATTGACAAAGCACACATAATAAGAAGAAACTGCTATTTTCTATCCAAATAAAACAATTCTAAACAACTATGTTCCCTGGATATCATGTTGTATTGGGTATTTAGTGGATAGCTGCATGTGTTTATTTTAAACTGCATTAGGCAATGTCCAAACCCCTGAAGTGATCTGGAGCCCAGAGAGCTGAGCTTTCTGTTTACCCCTAAATGTGGTGATATCACAGCTTGGAATGCAAACATTACTATTTAGATCCTGGAGACTTACAGTCTGCTTGAAAGGATGATCTGCATCATCACAGCTCAGCATGCAGGATTTAACAGAAAACATATCTCTGAATTAAAATGCTTGTCTGATAACAATCTGAAACATACATTAGTAGTCTTCTAAAATGTGTCTTGGTATTGTCTTTATGATAATATCCCATAAGCTTGCTAATTTAATACCTCTTAAAGTGCATATGTGAGAAATACACGTTTAATTAAATGTAAAAAGTTAAAGACTACAAAGGACAGAATTCTCCAAGGGGAAGTCATAGTGAAATCTTGCGAAGTTCTCTTCCATATTATATAATGGAACTCTTTCAGGCATCTCTTTACAAATGTTCTGCATCTCCTGGACATGAGGGGCTAAGGTGAAAGGGATGTCATTGAGGACTTCTGCCATTACTGCATTTCCTTCAGATGTTTGGCTGATGAGTTTATTGTTTTCAGACCCATCTCTATTTAAATGATGTGTAGTCTCTTGAGGTACCTGGAAAGGTGGCTTATAGGTAAAATCAGACACAGGAAAGGGAGGCCTTCCTATTCTTTGTTCATTAGAGGTCTGTCCGAGTAAAACAAAACCACCATCTTCGGTTTCAGGGACTGTGATTTTCTTTGCATCTTGGCTCTTCCGAAAGAAATTGAACATATTGTAGAACTTTTTTCAGTGGTCACACTCGCAGATCCAATACTATAGACAATAAGGTTTGTACCACTAATTTATAATTTTATTCAGTATAATTATTAGTTGGTTAATATTTTTAAAATTTTCAAAACATAGAGGCCTATTTATGAAATGTCTGTCGGACCTGGTCCGACAGATATCACTGAATGCGGAGAGCATTATGCTCTCCGTATTCAGCATTGCACCAGTAGCTCACAAGAGCTGCTGGTGCAACACCGCCCCCTGCAGACTCGCGGCCAATCAGGGAGGTGTCAATCAACCCGATTGTACTCGATTGGGTTGAATTGTGGCGATTCCTGTCCGCCTCAGAGCAGGTGGACAGGGTTATGGAGCAGTGGTCTTTAGACCGCTGCTTCATAACTGCTGTTTCTAGTGAGTCTGAAGACTCGTCAGAAACACGGGCCCTAAAGCTCCATTCGGAGCTTGATAAATGGGCCTCATGGTCTTTAAATTGGATACCAGAAAATATGTAACTTTACTCCCCTTTACTTCCTTTCCTGCCAGGTCAGGTTTCTATTAACAGAGGCATAATGCTTACTTTTTAAAGCATATTTAATTAACTATTTATATGACACATGTTCTTTCAGCTATCAAGTTGGAATCGTGCTGGCGTGGAGTCCTGGCCCGCAAAGCAGCGAAGAGGAGAGCATGGGCAGCTCAGACCATAAGGAAGTAGGTATACAAATTTGACGTTTCAGAACACAGAATAGTAACCACGATGGGAGAGGTTTGCACTATTCTAAAAACTTGGAATACAGAATTGTCACAGTCAGAGTCAGTTTGTTGCAATGAGAAACATCCTGAATCTATGAGGTACAAATCAATTTTTTTAGTAAATTTGCAAAGGAAGTTTTCACGCAAGATTAGTTATTGTATCACAAAGTTCATCTTTTATATTTAAGTCAGTACAGAGTTTCATTTCTTAATTCATAAAACTAATTCACATTCATTTTATTGCTGGCAGTAGAGTTCCTCTTAGGAACACATTATGGGAATGTCTATGAATGTTTTTGGCACAATGGAAAGTCTAAGGAACATAGACAAATGTAAAGGGTTGAACAAGTGTTAGAAAAATGGTGATGAATAGTGCAACTGGAAAAGAATATTAGAGGACTATTGCTATTATAAATAAGTGTTTAGGCATCACAATGACATAGTCTACAAAGAATTCATTTGTTTAATGCCCAGAGGTCTAAGAGGCTCCAATAAAATTTGATTTTTATTTGTATTTATTTATTATATATATGACTCAGATATTTAAAATGAAAGCTTCTCAGACATTTCGGAACATAGTGGTTTGTGTAACAGAAAGGTCTTTGGATCAATCTAAAAAAAAATACTTAGAAAAAGTTCAGAGAAGGGCCATAAAACTAATAGGGGAATGAAAAATTTAAGCTATGACAAGAGGTTAGCCAAACTGGGTCTGTGCTCTCTAGAAAAAAGGTGCACATGATTACTTTATATAAATATATTCAAGGCCCATATAAAGATATAGCAGAAGATCTGCTTATTCCAAGAAAATTATTTATGACAAGAGGTCACAATTTAAGGCTGGAGGAAAGGAGATTTAATCTCCTGCAACGTAAAAATAATTTTCACTATAAGAGCAATCAAAATGTGAAACTAAGGAGGTAGTAAATGCCAACACCTTAGATACATTTAAAAATGGTTTAGATATATTTCTGGCTAGAAACAGAATTCAGGGATATGATTGCTTGTGTTAAACAGGTCACATTTTTTAATGGGAACTCAATGGACTTCTGTCTTTTTTTCAACCTCATCTACTTTGTTACTATGAGCTCCATTTATTAAGCAGCATATGCTGCTTCGGAGGCCCATCGTTTCAGGCTCGCCTGAAACGGAAGTTAAGAAGCAGCGGTCATAAGAGTGCTGCTTCTTAACCTGTCCGACACTTTTTAGGTGGCAGATTGAAATCATTCTGATCCGATACGATCGGGATGATTGACAGCCCCTGTTAGGCCGCCAATGAGCAGGGCGGTGGCATTGCACAAGCATTTCAGTAGAAATGCTTGTGCAATGATAAATGCCAACAGCATATGCTAAACGCTATAGCGAATCATGTCCGCTCGACATATGGTAAAACTACCCCTATGTCTGTATAGGCATACCTACACCAACTACACCTCTATGTAAGGCTAGAAACTTACCTTTACTGCAGCCTCTTGTTTTTCATTAATAGATGTAAAATAATTCTCTGGTCAGTGAGTATACAAACAAAACTTTTTAAGACATTGTTTATAGGGCCAAGAATGTGACTGTACACCACAGGCATACAGAGCAGTTTAAGGTCTAGAAAAACAAATACTCCATGACTCTCAATTCAAACCTTGCCTGCACTGCAAGCCATATGTTTCTACCAGGTAACCAAGACAGGTGGGATTCTAATGTGGCTGGAGCCTGGATGCTAAGACCTGATCTGACTAAAGACAGCATTGGCAAATGTCAGAGTGGTCAGTCCAGCAACAGTAGATCATATTGAAAGCTGTCATAATCTTCTTTCTTACATTGTACAATAACACAAACTCAACAGGTCTCAGTCAAGCAATTTACTTTCCCTTACCTGTAGTGCTACAACCTACGGTAATGACTAGGTGTAATATCTCTTTAAGTAGAACCTCCCATCAACTGCTCACCTCTATTTAAAGCTCACCTTTCCACTTACAAATTGCCTGTTATTTGAAGTGTATGTCAAGCACACTTCTCTATCCTGCTTATACTCGCAGGTTATTTTCCTTTTCAGGTCAAAGCAAGAAATTGTTATCTAAAACTTTAACTTCAAGTTCTCTTCTAACTGGACTACAATCAAGACAAGTTGTTATTCTTATTTCTACAGAAGTCTTTCTTACAAGTTATCAGCTTAATCTCTCTGTTTGTTTGTATCCTCGCTTCACCGATAACCGGAAGTAAGTCACGCTCACACGCCGCGGTCTCACTAACCGCTCGAGTCTCTTCCAGGTAAGACGCTCTCTCCTGTTTTTCCTACAGCATCGGTTTGAATCGGATTAAGGTAAATTGCACCCTGACTGTATTTTATGCATACGAACTGTGCCAACAATTTACCGCATAAAACTGCTGTCATCTTCACAGATGTTTGTTGAACTGAATCACCAATCATTTTCAAGCTGACTAAAAGTTAAGTGTAATACCGCTTAAAGGATATTGTAAATATAACTTTTATTTTGGTGTGTGAGTGTGTGAAGATGAATGGATGAACGGAGACTCAGAGGATAATATCTAAGTTACAATTTATCTAACTGAAGTTAAACTCGCTATCTAAACTATAGCTCTCTATATATATTTGGTCTTGTTACAAAAGCTCTTTAGTTCAGAAAAGGCATATTACTCAGAACATGCTATCAAGTTTCTGATAATATCAACTATTTTATGAACAATAAGCTCACCGTATTTGATCTCTTTTACACAGAAATAGTATCCGAGACAATATACAAAAGAGCAACAAACACAACTCTTTACAAAAGTAACAAGTGTGTTACAGAAATAACAGGCCTCAAACTCTGCTAAGTATACAGTTTCACCATGGATGCACAAGAGGTTCAAAATGAAATTACCAACATTAACAAAAAATTAGACTACCTCGCCCATGGTTTAACTGAAGTACAAACAGAGAACACTGCATTAAAAGCATTAATTAAAGAATGTTTAACCCCTAAAGAGCTGGAGTTACCTGAGCCTCAGATTCAGCCTCCAACTCCATTTTCTGGAAAACGTGCTACTTTCAGAGATTTTAGAAATGCTTGTAACTTACTTTACTCTCTCAATCCCAGAACCTATCATACCGAGAGAATAAAAGTCTGTACCACCATATCTTACTTAGTGGGTGAACCCAGAACCTGGGCCAACAGATTATTTGAGGCAAATGATCCTATAATGAATTCCTTACAGGAATTTTTTTCTGCCATGTCCACCTTATATGAGGACGCTGATACTCAGATTAATGCAGAATCCAAATTACGTGCCTTAAGACAAGGGAAGAGGACCGTTGAGGAATACATAACGGACTTCCAAATGTGGGCCTCAGATTCCCAGTGGAATCAGATAAGCCTCAGAAACCAATTTAGGTTAGGCTTATCTGAAGGATTAAAAGATGAATTATCACGTCTAGAAATGCCTGAGACTTTATCAGGGCTCACTAAATTATGTATTACTTTGGACAGACGTCTAAGGGAGAGAAAGGCAGAAAGAATGGCGAGTGACAGTGTTCCAAGACGATCATATCCTGCACAAACCTCACAAGAAAAATCCCTCACCAACCCTGTACCTATGGAGATTGGGACTATTAGGGGACCACTTACCCCAGAAGAAAAAATAAGGAGAAGATTATCTAACCTCTGCCTGTACTGCGCACACAAAGAACATTCCGTTACTACTTGTCCTTTATTATCAAAACAAAAGAAGGGTAAGATACATCACATAAAACAGTTACATAAATCTATTAATACACAACAGTTAACTATACCTCTCTCCTTACAGTGGGATCAACACCATCTACAGACTGAAGGATTACTTGACTCTGGGGCGACGGGTGTATATATTAATACTGATTTTGTTGTTCAAAATAAAATTCCCACAGTGTGCAAAGCAAACCCAGTTTTTGTAAAATTAATTGATGGAACCTTAGTTAAACAGGGATCAATCACTCACCATACCATACCGCTCTTAATGGGTACTATCGGGGGACATACGGAATATTTATCTTTTGATATATTACCTATAGCTAACCATTCAATAATATTAGGCTATACTTGGTTGAAGACACATAACCCTGAAATAGATTGGAGTCAAGACACTGTACTCCTTACTTCTAGTTATTGTAAAACCACCTGTTACCCTCACTGTAACATAGCTACAATGGAACAGAGTGTACCATTGGTTTATCAGGATCTGGGAGATGTATTCGATTTAAGGGAAGCAGAAAATTTGCCTCCCCATAGGACATTTGATTGTCCAATAGATATTATACCAGACTCACAGATACCACATGGGAAAATATTCCCAATGAACCAAAAAGAATTACAAGATCTACGAACGTATTTAGACGAAAACCTCAGAAAGGGATTCATATCTCACTCTACTTCACCAGCAGCTGCTGGGATGTTTTTCGTTAAAAACAAAGATGGAACATTACGCCCCATTATTGATTATCGAGCTTTAAACAAAATAACGATAAAAAATCGGTACCCTTTACCTTTAATTCCTGAATTACTGGAAAGACTAACTGGTGCCACGATTTTTACGAAACTCGACTTAAAAGGGGCTTACAATTTAATCCGTATAAAAAAGGGTGATGAATGGAAGACCGCATTTCGCACCAGATACGGCTTATACCAGTATAACGTTATGCCGTTTGGATTATGTAATGCTCCAGCAACATTTCAGCATTTCATAAATGAAATTTTCCATGACCTCACTGATGTCTGTGTAATCATCTATCTGGATGATATCCTAATTTACTCAAAGAATTTAAAAGACCATGAAAAACATGTTCGGTGGGTCTTGACAAGGTTGAGACAAAACAAACTCTACGCAAAATTAGAAAAATGTATTTTTCACGTGTCTGAAATTAAATTCTTAGGTTATATTCTAAAGCCCAATAAGATTGAAATGGATCCACAAAAGATCCAAGCAATTATCAATTGGCCCAGGCCCACAACTCTACGCACACTCCAGAAATTTCTGGGGTTTGCAAATTTTTATAGGAAATTTATCAAAGATTTCTCTTCAGTGGTAAAACCTCTCACTCAATTAACTAGTAATAAACGGAAATTTCTTTGGAACAATGAGACTCAAGAAGCTTTTATTAAGCTAAAAGACCTTTTCACTACCGCACCTGTCTTAGCTCTACCTGACTATAACCAAACATTTATTCTAGAAGTGGATGCATCTAATTCAGGGATCGGTGCTGTATTGTCACAGCAAAACGTCATAACAAAACAGATCCATCCTATCGCTTACTACTCTAAAACTTTCCTACCTGCAGAAAGAAATTATACTGTCGGGGATAAGGAATTATTAGCGATAAAATCTGCTCTAGAACATTGGAGACACTTATTAGAAGGAACCAAAGAACCATTTTTGGTATATACTGATCATAAAAATTTACAATATCTGAAAACTAATAAGACCCTCTCATCTCGTCAGGTTCGATGGGCTTTATTTATGGACCGATTCAACTTTCAGATAACCTACCGGCCTGGAACAGCTAATGTCAAAGCAGACGCTTTGTCACGACAATACGAAAATAACTCAACAGCAATTGAACCAACACCAGTAATACCAGAAGAAAAATTCTTAGGATCACTCACAAACCTAGAGAAAGAGATACTTTCAGCTCTAACAACAGAGATAACCATACCTCACGATTGCATTAAAGATGAAACCACAGGTTTATTTTATCATAAAGGAAGACTCTATATCCCACAAAATCTACGTAAACTCATATTATCATACACACATGATAACATGCTATCAGGTCATACCGGTATTCAAAAGACCACCGAATTGACCCGACGTTATTTTTGGTGGCCACAGATGGAAAAGGTCATAACAGATTACATAACAGGATGTGATATTTGTGCAAGGAACAAGTTAGAACACAAGAAACCCATTGGATACTTAACCTCCCTACCTATTCCTGATAGACCATGGTCAGTCATATCCATGGATTTCATTGTTGAGTTACCTCTATCTCAACAATATAATACGATATTTGTAGTAGTTGATCAGTTGACCAAACTAGCACATTTTACTCCACTTAAAGCTCTACCCACTGCTATGATAACTGCTAAGACTTTCATCAGTTCTATAGTCAGATTACATGGTTTACCAACAACCATAATAAGTGACCGGGGCACTCAATTTACCTCCGCATTTTGGAGATCTATATGTAAGTTGTTAAAAATAGATGCAAGGTATTCAACAGTGTTTCACCCTCAGACTAATGGGTTAACAGAGCGTCTCAACCAAACATTAGAACAATATCTTAGATGCTACATTACACACTTACAGGATGACTGGGTCACTCTCCTTCCTATGGCAGAATTCGCATACAATAATTCCATCTCTTCCTCAATAAAAATGACTCAATTTTTTGCCACTTATGGATACAACCCTACTTCCATAATAATCACTAACACAACAGTTAATTCCCCGAGCGCTACCACTTTTGCAAATAATTTACAAGACAGACTAAAGATTCTAAAGACTCACCTAGCTGAAGCCAAGGACAGACAAAAATTTTACTATGATCAAAGAAGACGACAAACACCTGACTATAAAATAGGTGACCAAGTCCTTTTATCCACAAAGCACTTACGGTTACAGACACCTAGTAAAAAGTTAGCTAACCAATTTATAGGACCTTTCATTATTGACAAAATCATAAATCCTAACGCAGTGAGACTTCACTTACCAACACATTATCGAATACACAATACATTTCATGTTTCTCTTATAAAACCTTATAAATCAGATCATGAAAGATTAAAACTAACTCCTCCACCCCCTACATTTCTTGATGACCAAGAGGAATTTGAAGTGGAAAAGATATTGGATTCTCGAATCAGGAGGAAAAGATTGGAATATCTGATACAATGGAGAGGATATGGTCCTGAGGAGAATTCCTGGCAACCTCAGTCTGCGGTTCATGCATCTGACCTGGTTAAACGTTTTCATCGTCGCTATCCTTCCAAACCTCATCCAGGTTCTCCAGGGGTGCTCCCTTAACGGGGGGGAGATGTAATATCTCTTTAAGTAGAACCTCCCATCAACTGCTCACCTCTATTTAAAGCTCACCTTTCCACTTACAAATTGCCTGTTATTTGAAGTGTATGTCAAGCACACTTCTCTATCCTGCTTATACTCGCAGGTTATTTTCCTTTTCAGGTCAAAGCAAGAAATTGTTATCTAAAACTTTAACTTCAAGTTCTCTTCTAACTGGACTACAATCAAGACAAGTTGTTATTCTTATTTCTACAGAAGTCTTTCTTACAAGTTATCAGCTTAATCTCTCTGTTTGTTTGTATCCTCGCTTCACCGATAACCGGAAGTAAGTCACGCTCACACGCCGCGGTCTCACTAACCGCTCGAGTCTCTTCCAGGTAAGACGCTCTCTCCTGTTTTTCCTACAGCATCGGTTTGAATCGGATTAAGGTAAATTGCACCCTGACTGTATTTTATGCATACGAACTGTGCCAACAATTTACCGCATAAAACTGCTGTCATCTTCACAGATGTTTGTTGAACTGAATCACCAATCATTTTCAAGCTGACTAAAAGTTAAGTGTAATACCGCTTAAAGGATATTGTAAATATAACTTTTATTTTGGTGTGTGAGTGTGTGAAGATGAATGGATGAACGGAGACTCAGAGGATAATATCTAAGTTACAATTTATCTAACTGAAGTTAAACTCGCTATCTAAACTATAGCTCTATATATATATATATTTGGTCTTGTTACAAAAGCTCTTTAGTTCAGAAAAGGCATATTACTCAGAACATGCTATCAAGTTTCTGATAATATCAACTATTTTATGAACAATAAGCTCACCGTATTTTATCTCTTTTACACAGAAATAGTATCCGAGACAATATACAAAAGAGCAACAAACACAACTCTTTACAAAAGTAACAAGTGTGTTACACTAGGACATAAAAAAAGCATAGGATAATTATCTATTCAATTACTAATCAACTATTTACAGATCAAAGTTCTGTACTTGGCATATTGAGTGAGATTATATGTTAAATCAAAGATTTTTAAAAGTGTTTAGGGAACTGGATTGAAGCAAGATAACATAGATAGATAGATAACAGACATTGAATACATTGAATGAGCAAAACATTATATAAATATATATGTGCATTGGAGCCCTTTGCAGTCAAGTAGCTGAAAACATGAAAAACAAAATGTATGCTTACCTGATAAATTTCTTTCTTTCCTGGCATGGAGAGTCCATGAATTCATTCTAATTACTTGTGGGAATTCAACTCCTGGCTAGCAGGAGTAGGCAAAGAACACCCCAGCAGAGCTGTTAAGTGTCACTCACATTACCCATAATCCCCAGTCATTCGGCCGAAGGAAAATGGAAATAGGAGATGACACAATAGTATAGAGGTGCCTGAGGTTTATACACAAAAACTGCCATCTTAAATTGAATTAATGGCAGGTCATGGACTCTCCATGCAAGGAAAGAAAGAAATGTATCAGGTAAGCATACATTTTGTTTTCTTTCCAATGGCATTACTAGTGGGAACCAATACCCAAGCTAGAGGACACAGAATGGAAGGGAGGGAGAACAAGACAGACAAATCTAACCAGAAGGCCCCACCGTTTGAAGAACTTCCTCCCAAAAGAAGCCTTAGCTGAGGCAACAGTATCGAATTTGAAAAAATTATGTAATGTGGACCAATTGGCCACCTTGCAGATCTGTACCACAGAACCCTTATTTTTAAAGGCCCAGGAAGAAGAGAGCTGATTCTCTCAGGAGTCTGTTGACCCGCTGTCTCATAAGCCAACAGCATTACACTTCTTAACCAAAAAGAAAACAAAAGAAGAGGTCTTCTGGGCCTCACGCTTTCCTGAGAAAACTACAAAAAGGGCAGTAAATTGCCGAAAGTCTTTACCTGCAGAAAGAATTTCAGAGCACGCACAAAGTCCAGGTTATGCAACAGATGTTCCTTCTCAGAAGAAGGATAAGGACAGAACGAAGGAACGACAATGTCCTGATAGAAATTGCGGTTCAACACCACCAAGAAAGAGGCCCCTCTTATTACGAAGGACCACCTTATCCGCAGGAAAAATAAGGTAAGAGGAATCACACTGCAGAGCCGAAACCAAAAAACTCTGCGAGTAGAAGAAATAGCAAAAGGAAACAAAACTTCCCAAGATAACAAAAAAAATATCAACAGAGTGCATAGGCTCAAACGGAGCCTGCTGCAGAACTTTAAGAACAAAATTAAGGCTCCATGGGGAACAACAGGTTTAAACACAGGCCTGATACTGACCAAGGCCTGAACAAAGGATTGAACATCTGGCAGGTCTGCCAGACATTTATGCAAAAGAATTGACAGGGTAGAAATCTGACCCTTCAGACAATTAACTAAAAAACTTTTCTCCAGACCCTCCGGAAAAAATGGACAAAATGCGTGGAAACCTCACCCGACTCCAAGAGAAACCCCTAGATGTGCACCAATAAAGGCATTTACGTCCCACCTTGAGGTAAATCTTGCGAGTTACCGGCTTACAAACCTGAATCATGGTATCAATCACCTTATTGGAAAAAAAAACTCATCTAGACAAGACTAGGTGTACAATCTCCAAGCAGTCAGCTTCAGAGAATCTAGGTTTGGATGCCATCTTCGCACATCCTCCCAATGATAAAGGCAAAGAATGACTGGGGTTTATGGGTAACTAGGCGATAAGCCTGCCCAGGCGGCAGCCTATGTTTAAAAAACTACAAACCCCAAAGCTAATATTACAAAAAAATTAAAATTACAGAAAAAATAAACAAAGCTATCTAAAATAAAAAAATTAAACCTTAGCTAATACCCCTATAAAAATAAAAAATCCCCCAAAATAAAAACACCCCCTAATCTATGAATAAACTAGCAATAGCCCTTAAAATGGCCTAACAGTAAAACCCCCACCCAACCAACCCTCCCAAAATAAAAAAACTAAATCTAAAAGGGCATTCAGCTCTTTTACTGCCCTTAAAAGTACAATCAACTCTTTTTCCAGCCCAAAAAACCCTAATCTAAAAAAAAAAGCCAACCCAAAAAATAAGAAAAAAAGCCTAAGACTAAGCCCCAAATAGGCACCCATCATTCCTGTGAAGTCCGGCGGTGAAGGTCTTCTTCCAGGCGGCTCCGTCATCTTCTATCTTCATCCAGAGCGAAGGCGGCGTGGAGCGGAGGTGCGAAGCTGTGTTCCCTGATGCGCGGATCCGGATCGGTGGTCTTTATCGGCGGCGGTCCAAAGCGGCGTGGAGACTCCTTTTCATCCGATCTCTGTCGTACACTGAAAATTGAATGCAAGGTACCACATTCAATTTGGGGTACTTTGCATTCCTATTGGCTGAAATTTTTAAATCAGCCAATAGGATTAGAGCTACTGAAATCCTATTGGCTGTTCCAATCAGCCAATAAGATTTCATTAGCTTTCATCCTATTGGCTGATTTCAAAATTTCAGCCAATAGGAATGCAAGGTACCCCAATAAATATGGGGTACCTTGTATTTAATCTTCAGTATGCGGCGGACGATCGCATGAAGAGGAGCCTCCATGTCGCTTTGGACTGCCGGCGTTGAAAACCACCGCTGAGGATTCGTGCATCGGGGAAGCCAGCTCTGCGCTGCCTACGCTCCAGATGAAGATAGAAGATGATGGAGCCGCCTGGAAGAAGACCTTCTCCACCGGACTTCAGGAACTGGGAGTACCTATTTGAGGGTTAGACTTAGACTTTTTTTTTATTTTTTTATTTTTTTTATTTTAAGATTAGGGATTTAATAGGCATGGTTAAAATAATTTTAAGATTTTGTGTATGCAATGTTTTATTTGCACACACACTATGGGGCAGATTTAGCAAGGCCCGTATTGCCCCAATGTAACTGTTTCCGTGCGAGCCTTCAGGCTCGCCGGAAACAGGAGTTAAGAAGCAGCGGTCATAAGACCGCTGCTCCCTAACTCGTCCGCTGCTGAGGCTGCGGACATCAATCCGCCCGATCGTATACAAATCTGCAAGGGGCGGCATTGCACAAGCGGTTCACCAGAACTGTCGGCATTCAGCAATGTCTGGCAGACACGATCCACTATAGCGGATCATGGCCGCCAGACATTGATAAATTGATAAATTGGCCCCTATATCTTTATATTAATCTACTCTACTACACTAACGTAGTTTTTTTTATAGATATTGTACTGCAAAATTGAAATGAAATGTGCAGAACAAAAATAAGTTTGTGGTGCACAATTAAAGGGACATGAAACACAATTTTTTTCTTTCCCGATTCAGGTAGAGAATACAATTTAAAATGTTTTCAATTTACTTCTATTATAAGATTTGTGTTGTTCTCATGTTATTCCTTGTTAAAGAGATATTTAGATAGGTAGCGTGCACATGTTTGGAGCACTACATAACAGGAAATAGTGCTGCCATCTAGTGCTCTTGCTAATGTATAACATACCAAAACTGCTGCCATATAGTGCTCCAGAGACATGCCCACTCCTGAACTTACCTCACTGCTTTTCAACAAAGGATAGCAAGAAAACAAAGACAATTTGATAATAGAAGTAAATTGGAAAGTTGTTTAAAATTGTATGCTCTATGTCAGGGGTGTCCAAACTTTTTTCGAAGAGTGCCAGATTTGATGAAGTGAACATGTGCGAGGGCCCACCATTTTGCCTGACATTCTTTTAAACCATTTAAATTAAATGCAAATTAACTATTTTATGCAAACTTTATTTAAAACGGCATACTTTTCATTTTGTGACTTGGATGACAAATCTAAACAGGTGTTAAATCACTCTGCCTTTAATATAAAAAAAAACAGGAAGCTGAAATATGTCAGGAACATTGTAAAGTACATTACACAAAGTAATAAAGGTTGTCTGTCAACTTTTAAAGGGACAGTCTACACCAACATTTTTCTTATTTAAAAAGATAGATAATCCCTTTATTACCCATTCCCCAGTTTTGCATAACCAACACAGTTATATTAATATACTTTTTACCTCTGTGATTACCTTGTATCTAAGCCTTTGCAGACAGCCTCCTTATCTAAGTGCCTTTGACAGACATGCAGTGTAGTCAATCAGTGAAGACTCCTAAATAACTTCACGGGAGTGAGCACAATGTTATCTATATGACACATGTGAACTAGCACAGTCTAACTGTGAAAAACTTTCGAAATGCTCTGAGCTAGGAGGCGGTTTTCAACTGTTTAGAAATCAGTTTGAGCCTAGCTAGGTTTAGCTTTTCAAAAATACCACCAAGGGAACAAAGCAAATTTGATGATAAAAGTAAATTGGAAAGTTGTTTAAAATTGCATGCCCTATCTGAATCATGAAAGTTTAGTTTTGACTTTACTGTCCCTTTAAGTTAAAAAAATGTGAACAGGAACATAACACCAAGTATACATGTGTTCAAATATATTTATAACTGATTTAGACCAACTGACATTAACTGAGATTTTACAATGTATTCATCTCAATTGAAAAAAAAACGTGCCTACACTAATGTAAAGGGTGAAACTGAGATCTGGACTGCAGCACATAGACTAGGTCTGGTTCAAAGGCTTTGATGCGCAAAATGTCACGCAGGTGAGAGTCACTTAGTCTTGTCCTCACGCGGTTCTTGTTAAAGTTCATAACAGAGAATGTATTCTCACACAAATATGTTGAGCCAAACAAGCTCAGCATTTTCTTAGCCAATGTTCAAATCTCTTGAAACCGGCTCTTATCCAGTTGGCGGTAAAAGTTCACAAGAGAGAGCTGTTGGTGACGACTGCGTAACTCGCTGTCACAATTGGCAAGATTCCTATATGCTCCCTTGTCTGCTTTATACATGTATCCTGAGTGCACAGCCCTGCCTGCCTGTCAGTGTGCTGTCTGTGCAGTTACTGCTCCTTGTCAAGGTGTTTGGTAGGCAGAAGTTTTTTTTTCTTCTTCAATAGCCCTTAATGGTCGCCCTTGTGGCTGTGTAAGGAGGCGCAGGGAGCAGGAAAGCCCAAATCTTGCGACGTCCGAGATCTCGCGAGATTTGTACTTTCCTTCTCCCTGTGCCGGCTGATTACGTCAAGTCCCGCGGCGAGAGATCCCAGGAGTCCTGAGCGGCGCTCGGGGACTCACTGGGGGGGGGGGCGTAAGATCTATATTTGGGCAACTTATCTGTGGGGCCTTATCAGTCCGGAACGCGTGCCGCAATTGGCCCGCGGGCCGGACTTTGGACATGCCTGCTCTATGTGAATCATGAAAGAAAATTTAGGGTTTTATGTCCCTTTAAGTTATTTTTTTACTTTTAACACTAATTTGATATCACTGATAAAAAATTGTTCTGAATGTATATAACCTCTTACTGTACTAATAATACTGTTTTCATATTAAATTTCAATTTTGTTTTTGTTTAGCAGTACTACATTTTTAATAACTATAGTTTGGGACTTGATTGTGCAAAAAACAGCAATAAAGAAATAAAAGAGACAATAAGAACAACTAGTGCAAGATAAATACTATTAAAAAAATGTTATACAGATATAGACAGAAAGTATTATCTACAGCAAAGAGCAAAGAATAAGGCTTTACCATAAGAAACTGCAAGTTAGACTTTCTTGCCATATAATGTATATCTTGTAAAAAGATTATTTTGAATTGTGATATGGGGGCAGTCCCGGCAAAACAAAATTATTTTAATTTGTTATAGAATACTTTATGCAATGCCCCAGCATCTTAAATAAAGTATTGGCTCAGGGAGATGGTGGTAGCTTGTACCATAAAAATATCGAGTCATGTAGTCATGCACCATAATGGTATGGGATGTTTCTGTTACCCCTTTGGGACTATTAGTACCTATTAGAAGATATAGGATTTTTATGTATTTTTCGTCATTTTTTTACGATATTTATTAGTATATATGGGCTGATTTATAGTCATTTCACTGTTATATCAATTGAATGTGCATATCTAATATCTATCTAGAGCTCTTATACAAACACAGCCCAGAGCATTATATACTGTTAGCTAGGGCTCCTGACATAACTATTAATCTGCCCTGTTAGGTGTTTAGGAATAGTGAGGTGGGTATCAGTTCAGGCCATATGTGCTATTTGCTTAGGTTTAAATATGACGTGACCCTTTACACTGAGGAGAGCGTTTACTATTACATATGACTTATCCCGAGATTAAGCACCGCGGGTCGAGTTAACCCCTTTAGCATTGATATTGGGCCTGCTTCGGTTACCATATATATGCACCACATATGTTCTAATACCAAGTTTGAGTAATAGTTAATCCAAGCTGCACCTACAATGCTATTTAGTGATATCAGTCCTTACCTTCATTTACAAACTCCCTTAGAAATTTGGGAGGTTAGCGAGCTCTGCCACACAAACTTTAGAATCCCCCAGTCTTATTACCATGTTATGAAGGTTTTCATTTTATAGGTCAGTTCACTTCTGATCACTTCTGAATAAGGGGTTTACTATCTTAATTTTAATTACACCTAGTTCATATTTTACAATTTACTTTATGTTTGATGTGTTATGTTCATACAGTTCTATTCATGTAAAATAGAGGTTCATCAGTGGGGATCCAAAAGTGGTCCCCTACTGTTCAGAATTGTCTTCTGTCGCTTTATATTCTATAGCGAGGTCCAAAAGTGGCCTCAGATTTTACTTGTCTATTGATTTTGTTAAGCAATGCCATTTAGCTCTGTCATGTATATTTTGATTGCACTTCTCTTGCGTGTATAATTGTAACCAACTTTGTACAAAGATTCTATTGAAAGGCACCATATGTATGCTGTTAACTAAACCTCAATAAAAAAAATATAAAAAAATAAAAAAATATCGAGTCATCACCAATGTGATAAAAGCCACTCAATTTTTAACTAAATAAACCAATTGTTTAAGCAGCACAATGAATCTTTATAAAGCTTTCAAGGATATCTACCAAAGCAAGCCTGGTAACTCCCCAACTAATCATGCATGCTTATCAAGAGAAGATTAGAGAAGCCTGGACTGAAGTATTATCTTTTGTTCATTACAAGGTTTATCATGCAGTTTATCAATCGGAATAAATCTCAGGAAAATAAGAAAATTGGATACTTCAGCCTTATGCACTATAACTACCTCTGGAAACTGAAAGATCATTTGCCCAAAAATGTACTGGACGGGAGTTGGTTGGCCCCACCTGCAGCCATGAAAAAGGTACAAAACTTATATTGGAAACATTGCACGTACTAGGACACTGAAGAACATGCTGGAATACACAAGACTGCCTCACATATTTTTGGAAGTTTTGTTAGAAATTATTTTAATATAAATGTATGGAATTTAGAGATAATATGTTGAGAAAGACAGTGAGATACAATGGAATTTACTAAACAATACAGAAAATATTACACTCTTTAGAAACCTAACTATATACTAAAAAAGACCAGTTCAATATCTAGCATTACCAGGCAATATTGTTTACAAGGATCAGATTTTGCAATAAGTTAAACACATAATCATATTTTTGTTTCAGACCTCAGAACTACTGCACAAACTTTGCATGAGAACCCTGGTGAGAAAATACTGCAGGACTATTACCCCCCAGAGAATAGAGCAGGTAAAAAGTGCTTCAGGTAATTTACTATGGCATGGTTAAGGTGATAAACATCAGGATATCATCTGTCCTCGCTAGATCTATGTTTGCACCAGGAGAGCAATAAGGTAACTATTACTACTGAACAAAGGGATGACACAGGAAATGTGTGAAATAGATCATTTTTATTGACTCAACTTATGCTAAACAAAGCAATTTTACATTGGACAATACTTAGCTTTGATTGCTAATGGCTTGCTAGCTGCTAAAGATGACATACACTGGCAGGAAAGAAGATAACACTCATCACACACAGGAAGAACTCCATCTCATCAGGTGACAAACACTTTGTAGAAGATTTTAGTGAAGTTTAAGTCAAAAGAGAAGAATTGACTAAAAAAGAAGATGCATCTAAATAGCACTTCTGTCTCCCCTTGTAAATTTTAGAACATAATGACCTAGATTTGGTGTTTGGCGTTAGCCGTGAAAACCGGCGTTAGAGGCTCCTAACGCTGGTTTTAGGCTACCGCCGGTATTTGGAGTCACTCAAAATAGGGTCTAACGCTCACTTTTCATCCGCGACTTTTCCATACCGCAGATCCCCTTACGTAAATTGCGTATCCTATCTTTTCAATGGGATCTTTCTAACTCCGGTATTTACAGTCGTTTCTGAAGTGAGCGTTAGACATCTAACGACAAAACTCCAGCCGCAGGAAAAAAGTCAGTAGTTAAGAGCTTTCTGGGCTAACGCCGGTTTATAAAGCTCTTAACTACTGTACTCTAAAGTACACTAACACCCATAAACTACCTATGTACCCCTAAACCGAGGTCCCCCCACATCGCCGACACTCGAATACATTTTTTTAACCCCTAATCTGCCGACCGCCACCTACGTTATCCTTATGTACCCCTAATCTGCTGCCCCTAACACCGCCGACCCCTGTATTATATTTATTAACCCCTAATCTGCCGCCCACAACGTCGCCTCCACCTACCTACACTTATTAACCCCTAATCTGCCGACCGCAAAGCGCCGCCACCTACGTTATCCTTATGTACCCCTAATCTGCTTCCCCTAACACCGCTGACCCCTATATTATATTTATTAACCCCTAATCTGCCCCCCACAACGTCGCCTCCACCTGCCTACACTTATTAACCCCTAATCTGCCGACCGGAGCTCACCGCTATTCTAATAAATGTATTAACCCCTAAAGCTAAGTCTAACCCTAACACTAACACCCCCCTAAATTAAATATAATTTACATCTAACGAAATTAATTAACTCTTATTAAATAAATTATTCCTATTTAAAGATAAATACTTACCTGTAAAATAAATCCTAATATAGCTACAATATAAATTATAATTATATTATAGCTATTTTAGGATTTATATTTATTTTACAGGCAACTTTGTATTTATTTTAACCAGGTACAATAACTATTAAATAGTTAAGAACTATTTAATAGCTAAAATAGTTAAAATAATTACAAATTTACCTGTAAAATAAATCCTAACCTAAGTTACAATTAAACCTAACACTACACTATCGATAAATTAATTAAATAAACTACCTACAATTAACCTAACACTACACTATCAATAAATTAATTAAATACAATTCCTACAAATAAATACAATTAAATAAACTAGCTAAAGTACAAAAAATAAAAAAGAACTAAGTTACAAAAAATAAAAAAATATTTACAAACATAAGAAAAATATTACAACAATTTTAAACTAATTACACCTACTCTAAGCCCCCTAATAAAATAACAAAGCCCCCCAAAATAAAAAAAATGCCCTACCATATTGTAAATTACAAAAGTTCAAAGCTCTTTTACCTTACCAGCCCTGAACAGGGCCCTTTGCGGGGCATGCCCCAAAGAATTCAGCTCTTTTGCCTGTAAAAAAAAACATACAATACCCCTCCCAACATTACAACCCACCACCCACATACCCCTAATCTAACCCAAACCCCCCTTAAATAAACCTAACACTAAGCCCCTGAAGATCTTCCTACCTTATCTTCACCCTGCCAGGTTCACCAATCCGTCCTGAAGAGCTCCTCCGATGTCCTGATCCAAGCCCAAGCGGGGGGCTGAAGAGGTCCATGATCCGGCTGAAGTCTTCATCCAAGCGGGAGCTGAAGAGGTCCATGATCCGGATGAAGTCTTCTATCAACGGCATCTTCAATCTTCTTTCTTCCGGATCCATCTTGCAGACCTCCGACGCGGAACATCCTCTTCTCCCGAACGCCTACTAGCCGAATGACGGTTCCTTTAAGGGACGTCATCCAAGATGGTGTCCCTCGAATTCCGATTGGCTGATAGGATTCTATCAGCCAATCGGAATTAAGGTAGGAAAATTCTGATTGGCTGATGGAATCAGCCAATCAGATTGAGCTCGCATTCTATTGGCTGATCGGAACAGCCAATAGAATGCGAGCTCAATCTGATTGGCTGATTGGATCAGCCAATCGGATTGAACTTGATTCTGATTGGCTGATTCCATCAGCCAATCAGAATATTCCTACCTTAATTCCGATTGGCTGATAGAATCCTATCAGCCAATCGGAATTCGAGGGACGCCATCTTGGATGACGACCCTTAAAGGAACCGTCATTCGGCTAGTAGGCCATGGACCTCTTCAGCCCCCCGCTTGGGCTTGAATCAGGACATCGGAGGAGCTCTTCAGGACGGATCGGTGAACCTGGCAGGGTGAAGATAAGGTAGGAAGATCTTCAGGGGCTTAGTGTTAGGTTTATTTAAGGGGGTTTGGGTTAGATTAGGGGTATGTGGGTGGTGGGTTGTAATGTTGGGGGGGTATTGTATGTTTTTTTTTACAGGCAAAAGAGCTGAATTCTTTGGGGCATGCCCCGCAAAGGGCCCTGTTCAGGGCTGGTAAGGTAAAAGAGCTTTGAACTTTTGTAATTTAGAATAGGGTAGGGCATTTTTTTATTTTGGGGGGCTTTGTTATTTTATTAGGGGGCTTAGAGTAGGTGTAATTAGTTTAAAATTGTTGTAATATTTTTCTTATGTTTGTAAATATTTTTTTATTTTTTGTACTTTAGCTAGTTTATTTAATTGTATTTATTTGTAGGAATTGTATTTAATTAATTTATTGATAGTGTAGTGTTAGGTTAATTGTAGGTAATTGTAGGTAGTTTATTTAATTAATTTATTGATAGTGTAGTGTTAGGTTTAATTGTAACTTAGGTTAGGATTTATTTTACAGGTAAATTTGTAATTATTTTAACTATTTTAGCTATTAAATAGTTCTTAACTATTTAATAGCTATTGTACCTGGTTAAAATAAATACAAAGTTACCTGTAAAATAAATATAAATCCTAAAATAGCTATAATATAATTATAATTTATATTGTAGCTATATTAGGATTTATTTTACAGGTAAGTATTTATCTTTAAATAGGAATAATTTATTTAATAAGAGTTAATTAATTTCGTTAGATGTAAATTATATTTAACTTAGGGGGGTGTTAGTGTTAGGGTTAGACTTAGCTTTAGGGGTTAATACATTTATTAGAATAGCGGTGAGCTCCAGTCGGCAGATTAGGGGTTAATAATGGAAGTTAGGTGTCGGCGATGTTAGGGAGGGCAGATTAGGGGTTAATACTATTTATTATAGGGTTAGTGAGGCGGATTAGGGGTTAATAACTTTATTATAGTAGCGCTCAGGTCCGGTCGGCAGATTAGGGGTTAATAAGTGTAGGCAGGTGGAGGCGACGTTGTGGGGGGCAGATTAGGGGTTAATAAATATAATATAGGGGTCGGCGATGTTAGGGAAGCAGATTAGGGGTACATAGGGATAATGTAAGTAGCGGCGGTTTACGGAGCGGCAGATTAGGGGTTAATAATAATATGCAGGGGTCAGCGATAGCGGGGGCGGCAGATTAGGGGTTAATAAGTGTAAGGTTAGGGGTGTTTAGACTCGGGGTACATGTTAGAGTGTTAAGTGCAGACGTAGGAAGGGTTACCGCATAGCAAACAATGGGGCTGCGTTAGGAGCTGAACGCGGCTTTTTTGCAGGTGTTTGTTTTTTTTTCAGCTCAAACAGCTCCATTGTTTCCTATGGGGGAATCGTGCACGAGCACGTTTTTGAGGCTGGCCGCTTGCGTAAGCAACTCTGGAGTTGAAGCTGCGTTAAAAATGCTCTACGCTTCTTTTTTGGAGCCTATTGCAGCCATTCTGTGGACTCTCAATACCAGAGTTATTTTTATGGTGCGGTCAGAAAAAAGCCGGCGTTAGTTTTTCGGGTCGTTACCGACAAAACTCCAAATCTAGCCGAATATTTCTAAGGGGTAGTGGTTAGGTAATGGTTTTAAAAAATAACTTTTAATAAGAAACATTAAAAACAACAAAATGTGAAATTTAAAAACACAAATAGAATACAGACATATATGAGTAGTTTAATTTGGTACTGAGGGGATCAGGGTCTGGGCTACTACAAGATTGTGTAAATATACAGGGAGTGCAGAATTATTAGGCAAGTTGTATTTTTGAGGATTAATTTTATTATTGAACAACAACCATGTTCTCAATGAATCCAAAAAACTCATTAATATCAAAGCTGAATAGTTTTGGAAGTAGTTTTTAGTTTGTTTTTAGTTATAGCTATTTTAGGGGGATATCTGTGTGTGCAGGTGACTATTACTGTGCATAATTATTAGGCAACTTAACAAAAAACAAATATATACCCATTTTAATTATTTATTTTTACCAGTGAAACCAATATAACATCTCAACATTCACAAATATACATTTCTGACATTCAAAAACAAAACAAAAACGGGGGGTGGAGCCAGCAGTGAGCAGAAGAGGTCGCAGATTTTTAGAGCTCCTACATAACTTCAACTAAATACGATTTAAAACCAGATTTTTGACACACCGAGAACCAATTTCATAGTGGGACTATCTCTACAACTCCCATCTGCAGCTTGGAAGTCACAACATTTTGTTATTCTGCCAATTCTTGTGGGTTATACTTGGAAATCCTACTCTGGATCTATAGTGACGACGGCCATTTTCCCGCACCCGCAGACACGCAGTTACTATGGCTGATACCCACTGGATAGTTGTTGAGATCACTAAACTCCTGACCCACCATCACAACAAGCTTATTGCCGCTTTGGATGAAGTGGTGGAACCGGAGGAGCGGCGCGAGATCCCGATAATACTGTCTCCGGACCAAAACGAGGTAGACACTGATCGGGGGGATGCTTTGGGGCCCCGGCATCCCTCACATATCTTTAGTCTCCCATTTGCTGACCCTGGGACATATCGGGAGGCTGAGGGGGTCAACATTAAGCTCCTACTTACCAGCACGGTCCTGCAGCTCCACACGGGAGAGGATCTCACTTGCATAGCTGTCTTAGATGATGCCGAGAGACAGGGACCTCGAGGGAACACAAAGGGCCTTGACGCCATTAGCACTAACTGCCTCCCTGTCATTCACTGTGCTTTCTTAATAGGCCTAAAGATAACTCAAGCATCAGAACAGCTCTCTCTGAAATGGGAACAGTGTTGCTTGTTCCGTTCCTCCTGGTTTAAGACCTTTGAGGCTGATAGTGAATGGCTTCATTTCTGCACTGGGAAAGCCGGAATTGGTTAAGTAGCTTTAAAATCACGATCTCCCCATCTAACACAGAACTTATATAATTTGGCTTGATGTGTTGACACCATTCTTGACGGACAAAGTTGAACTGAATAAGGCACGCCATGATATTGAGGACATAACTGACAACAGCAAATGTGACAATATTGCAAGTTTAATATATCAGCAGGTTTGAGAACTATATTAATCCCTCTAAGGACCACAAAGCATTTCTATGTGACTGCCCTTCATGAAGAGATTGCAATGGTTTGAGGCCCATTTGTTTAAATCTGTATGTGTGCCATATAAGTATAGCAGGATAAATTTGTCACTAGGAGGTTCTGCATCCAGAGACATTGGGCAAAATACTGAACTCTAACACTTATATTAAGTTTGCTGGTTATATTTTTCTAGATGTTTGTCTCATTAATATGCTTATTCCCATGTTCTTAAATGGACTAACCAGTATATATCCCATGTTGTTCCATATAGGACTTGTTTATATTTGTTTGCACAAGGTTATGAGGTTAACCCAAGTAGGAAGTAATTTTCAGTCCTGTGTTAGACCGACTTATGTGCTGCACAGGAGTTCAACTGCAGTGGCATTATACCTTTCTACTCATTACTTGAACAGCGAGCTGGATATACAGCTCAGAGATTATCTGCGTTTATATATTGATTGTCAAGTGAGAGGCGTAGGACTTGGGGTGACACACAGCTCTATATGTCTAGATGGATTATGTTTATGTGATGTCATATTATTGTCACTCCAGGCTATTTAATATGTATGGTATTGGTTATGCGCTATTTACTGCCCTATGCCAAGTAACTCCACAGATATAAGATAGCCCATATACCTTAGCTATACACACATAGTTCATTAAATGTTGTCCTGTCCTCTTTGGCTGGGGGCTGAACCTCCTCTACCTACAGTTAATTAACTCTATAATCCCCCAACATAAATATTCTAAGGCTGCTACAAGATAGCATACATATACCTAGCTTATCTAGATCAAGGTTACCCCTTCTGGCACCTTTGTTATTTTATTATATTCAGTGTGCCACCTCTTCCCCCCCATAATGTATCTTCCTAATTGGAAGAGCTACTCAAGCGGTTTAGCTTAATTGTACCGCAACCTTTTATTTTGAAAGTATTATTGTGATATCTTTCTATTTCATCTGTGTTAGCTTTCTTTTTGTTCTATTGAGAGATATGTATTTTGTATCGCTACATTTTTCTGAGATCTACTGGCTAAGATTATATCTCTAAGGGTATATCAGATGTGGAAATAAGATTTGAAAATGTTCTAGTCTCTTAGCAACAAAAAATGAAAAAATTTGGGGTTTACTTTATGTGTGTTTACTATTTATGATATGCAACAAATGAACCCTTTTTAAAGATATAGTGGTTATTGTAACTTCTTTACTTTTATGTCTTTTATTTGTTGTAATGCATCTATACCTCAATAAAAATATTTAAAAAAAAAAAAAAAAATCAGTGACCAATATAGCCACCTTTCTTTGCAAGGACACTCAAAAGCCTGCCATCCATGGATTCTGTCAGTGTTTTGATCTGTTCACCATCAACATTGCGTGCAGCAGCAACCACAGCCTCCCAGACACTGTTCAGAGAGGTGTACTGTTTTACCTCCTTGTAAATCTCACATTTGATGATGGACCACAGGTTCTCAATGGGGTTCAGATCAGGTGAACAAGGAGGCCATGTCATTAGATTTTCTTCTTTTATACCCTTTCTTGCCAGCCACGCTGTGGAGTACTTGGACGCGTGTGATGGAGCATTGTCCTGCATGAAAATCATGTTTTTCTTGAAGGATGCAGACTTCTTCCTGTACCACTGCTTGAAGACGGTGTCTTCCAGAAACTGGCAGTAGGACTGGGAGTTGAGCTTGACTCCATCCTTAACCCGAAAAGGCCCCACAAGCTCATCTTTGATGATACCAGCCCAAACCAGTACTCCACCTCCACCTTGCTGGCGTCTGAGTCGGACTGGAGCTCTCTGCCCTTTACCAATCCAGCCACGGGCCCATCCATCTGGCCCATCAAGACTCACTCTCATTTCATCAGTCCATAAAACCTTAGAAAAATCAGTCTTGAGATATTTCTTGGCCCAGTCTTGACGTTTCAGCTTGTGTGTCTTGTTCAGTGGTGGTCGTCTTTCAGCCTTTCTTACCTTGGCCATGTCTCTGAGTATTGCACACCTTGTGCTTTTGGGCACTCCAGTGATGTTGCAGCTCTGAAATATGGCCAAACTGGTGGCAAGTGGCATCTTGGCAGCTGCACGCTTGACTTTTCTCAGTTCATGGGCAGTTATTTTGCGCCTTGGTTTTTCCACACTCTTCTTGCGACCCTGTTGACTATTTTGAATGAAACGCTTGATTGTTCGATGATCACGCTTCAGAAGCTTTGCATGATATCTCACTATTTTTGACTTTTCTGAGCCTGTCAAGTCCTTCTTTTGACCCATTTTGCCAAAGGAAAGGAAGTTGCCTAATAATTATGCACACCTGATATAGGGTGTTGATGTCATTAGACCACACCCCTTCTCATTACAGAGATGCACATCACCTAATATGCTTAATTGGTAGTAGGCTTTCGAGCCTATACAGCTTGGAGTAAGACAACATGCATAAAGAGGATGATGTGGTCAAAATACTAATTTGCCTAATAATTCTGCACTCCCTGTAGTTATATTTACCCAGCAATATGTACTTAATGTGTATATTCTTTGTTGAACTGTTATATAAGGTCTGCACATAACTTTTATTGACTTATAATATAGAGATCAATTATATTCTGTAGTTATGTAACTTTTTACGAGGATACATACAATGGGTTAATCAAAAAGTGTGTCGTGTCGCAATGTGTTGGGTAGTGCAATAGCACACACTTTGGAAATTAAAGATAGATGTTGGTAAAAGTCAACATTTATCAACGTGCTTACTGTCTCTTTAATTAAGTAGAAATATTGTAGATTTGAGCAATAGGAATATGTATATAAGTTTGCACTTATAAAATAGTCCCACCGTGTTGGACTGATTAGGCTATTTTTGTCAAAATAGCGTATATTGAGGTTCAAAGATTCCCCTTCAAATTCATGGGATTATCTTACATTTTAATCACTGTAGATGTGTGTGTATATATATAAATTTGCACGTGTGAGGTTATCGGGTTACGCTGATTGAACTATTATTCACATATATATATATATATATATATACACATATACACAGTTGTGCTCATAAGTTTACATACCCTGGCAGAATTTATGATTTCTTGGCCATTTTTCAGAGAATATGAATGATAACACATGAACTTTTTTTTCACTCATGGTTAGTGTTTGGCTGAAGCCATTTATTATCAATCAAATTAGCCAAATTACCCTGATCAAAAGTTTACATACCCTGGGGAATTTGGCCTGATAACATGCACACAAGTTGACACAAAGGGGTTTGAATGGCTATTAAAGTTAACCATCCTCACCTGTGATCTGTTTTCTTGTAATTAATGTGTGTGTATAAAAGGTCAATGAGTTTCTGGACTCCTGACAGATCCTTGCATCTTTCATCCAGTGTTGCACTGACGTTTCTGGATTCTGAGTCATGGGGAAAGAAAAAGAATTATCAAAGGATCTGTGGGAAAAAGGTAGTTGAACTGTATAAAACAGGAAAGGGATATAAAAAGATATCCAAGAAATTGAGAATGCAAATCAGCAGTGTTCAAACTCTAATCAAGAAGTGGAAAATGAGGCATTCTGTTTGATAACATACTGCATTCATCTTGCCATCAATTCTGACCAAATTTCCTTTGCCTTTGTAGCTCACACATCCCCAAAACATCAGCGATCCACCTCTGTGTTTCACAGTAGGAATGGTGTACCTTTCATCATGTGCCTTGTTGACTTCTCTCCAAATGTGGCGTTTATAGTTGTGGCCAAAAAGCTCAATTGTTGTCTCATCACTCCAAATGGCTTTGTGCCCGAAGGTTTGAGGCTTGTCTCTGTGCTGTTTAGCTTATTGTAAGCGGGAAACTTTGTGGCATTTGCGTAGTAATGGCTTTTTTCTTGCGACTCAACCATGCAGCCCATCTTTCTTCAAATGCCTCCTTATTGTGCATATTGAAGCAGCCACATCACATGTCCTGTATTTCACCTGAAGTTATTTGTGGGTTTGTCTTTGCATCCCGAACAATTTTCCTGGCAGTTGTGGCTGACCGTGGTTTGGTTTCAACAGAACCCCTCATTTTCCACTTCTTTATTAGAGTTTGTACACTGCTGATTTGCATTTTCAATTCCTTGGATATCTTTTTATATCTCTTTCCTGTTTTATACAGTTCAACTACCTTTTCACGCAGATCCTTTGACAATTCTTTTGCTTTCCCCATGACTCAGAATCCAGAATCGTCAGTGCAGCACTGGATGAAAGATGCAAGGGTCTGTCAGGAGTCCAGAAACTCATTAACCTTTTATACACACACACTAATTACAAGAAAACAGATTACAGGTGAGGATGGTTACCTTTAATAGCCATTCAAACCCCTTTGTGTCAACTCTTGTGTGCATGTTATCAGGCCACAATCACCAGGGTATGTAAACTTTTGATCAGGGTCATTTGGGTAGTTTCTGTTGTCATTATGATTTAAAAAGAGTAAACACAGTTGATTGATAATAAATGGCTTCAGCCAAACACTAACCCTGAGTGAAAGAAAAGTTTTTGTGTTATCATTCATATTCTCTGAAAAAAGGCCTAGAAATCATAAATTCTGCCAGGGTATGTAAATTTATGAGCACAACTGTATATATATATATATATATATATATATATATATATATATATATATATATATATATATATATATATATATATATATGTTATTCCTATGCTTCAACTGTGGCCTTATAAGTAAATAGATAGATTAAACATCCTTTGGTTATAATGTAATTCAATAGGTGGTTACAAATATGTCCTAATCTTAGTCTGAGCATAAATTTATCTCAGATTGACTTAAAGGGACATGAAACCCAAAATGTTTCTATCATGATTTAGATAGAGCATACAATTTTAAACAACTTTCCAATTTACTTCTATTATTTAATTTGCTTCCTTATCTTGTTATCCTTTGCTTAAAGGTTTTTCTAGGCAAGCTCAGGAGCCGGAGAGAATCTAGGTTCTACCTGTTGATTGGTGGCTGCATATATATATCGATTGTGATTGACTCACCCATGTGTTTAGTTAGAAACCATTAGTGCATTGCTGCTCCTTCAACAAATGATACCAAGAGAATGAAACAAATGAGATAATAGAAGTAAATTAGAAAGTTGCTTAAAATTGTATTCTCTATCTGAATCATGAAAGAAAAAAAAATGGGTTTCATGTCCCTTTAAATACACTTTTTGGCTTATGTCAGCACTCAGACTGAGTGTATTACTATTAAGATTGTTTATTGCAATAAAGTATCCTTTTTGTTAGTATTCTGACAATACCTTATAGAGCAATAATAGTGTTTATAATCAACATTGTTTGCCAATGCTTAAACTTATCTAATAAACTATAAATACGTTTTTATCACGGTTGTTTAGAACAAAGCCCATGCGAGCAGTCAAATGCTACATTGTTACTGATATTTCTATCTATTTGCAATAAACATTCAACGGTGATATGGTTTGAAAATACTTGAGCTCATCTATTAACTTATAAAAGCGTCTGTTATCCGGATGGTTTACAACCAACACATTGCGAGTTATCAACTGGTAAATTATTACAGATATTTCTATCAATTCGTAATCTGCGTTCCAAATTTGAATATTACCGCCTTGTAACGGCTGTTGTTTAACATATATCCTCCATTAGTTATACTGCTTTCAACTATAAGTAATTCGATTTGGCACTCAATAGTTAGTATTGGTAGTAAAACTACATTGACCCCATCAAATGCCCACTTAGTAAAGTTATGTTAACTCATTGTATGTGTCAGATCTATTTGCAACTTTAAAACGAGTAAGGAGTTGAAAAAATCAACAACCCTCCCTTGACATGTTTCACCGTTTCGATTACAGCTTTTTCAGATTAGTCTAGAAGATGTTCAGCTTAGTCAAATCCCAACAGGAACAGTCCAAGTTCAACACTGTGATGATACCCAAAAGCAGCACTGAACCAAACTTTTAGTTTGCACATCTCTATGCCTGCATGGACTGGTGTCAGAGAGAGAGTTGTGGCTTGCCCGCAGCTCTTTGCCCCTCTTCTACAGAATTACAGAACTAACTCTATATTACAAGACTGTGAACAATATATTAACAAGCAGTGACAAAGCTACTTTCCTGCCAATTGTTAAAAAACATATTAGTCATAATAACGTTAGTTTCTCATAGTTAGCGCTATGAGAAATATACAACCTATATTGTTATATCATGCGTGGAGCAGGAATGTAAAAAAAAGCCTTATTTCCAAGGCCTTAGCTGGCCTGCATTTATATGTGTTCTCTAAAAGCAAAGTTTTAATATGAAGTGCTAATATATTAACTTTTTATTAATTATTTGTGCATGGAATCATGAAACGTTTCCAATCCCTTACACTCTATCATTGTAGAAAGATTGCACAGCAGCACTGCATAAAAAGCAATGTCTCCTGAGATAATGGCCAAAGGACATCCTTCTTGTCTCTTATGTCAGAGGCTGCCGTGGTTGTGTTCTACCCCCATTGATATAGAATTATCCTTAACATATGGCTTTAGTCCGTCATTGCATCTCTAAAGGAATACGCACAAGATTGAACTTTTTCAAGATACTACTAAGTGGTCCATATATCTAACTGTTTAATCTGACTCTTTTCTTTATACTTCCCTTTCTTTTTCTTTTCTCCCTTTCCTTTTTTTCCTCCTTCACACCTTTTCTGTCCAGCTCTGAGTATTCTCTGGAGTCCTCCTTTTATGTTTCAGAATCTTCAAATTGTTAATCATTACTTGCCACAGAATATCTTTAAGGGATCATGTAGCGCATAATGTCCACCCGAAATCGATAAATGCCGACATTTCTGGTGAAATGCTTGTGCAATACCGCCCCCTGCACATTCGCGGCCAATCGTCCGCTAGCAGGGGGTGTCAATCAACCCGATCGTATCCGATTGGGCTGACTGCTGTCTACCTCAGAGGTGGCGGACGAGTTAAGGAGCAGCGGTCTTATGACCGCTGCTACTTAACGTATGTTTCTGGTGAGCCTGAAGACTCGCGCGGAAACTGCTGCATTTGCAGCGTAATAAATCAGCCACTCAGAGTCTGTTTTTATTTTAGATATCTGGAATGCAAAGTGTTTGTATTATGCCTATATTATCTTTTTCTTTCATTTGTTGAATTTCCTATTTTAAAAATGTAATAAAGATAATATAGTTGAAAGGAAAAAAGTCTATTTATTGGGGGTTTCATCTCCTTAGCAGCTGCTGTTGTGGAGATGATACCCCAATAAAGAGACTTAGTGCTTTTTATACAGTGGTTCTGTGCAGTTTTTCTACAATTTTACCTCATATTGTTTGGGGTATGCAGACACTCTGTTGCATTGTGCACACTGTTTCACATTTTTGGATTCTGTGCTGTGCTATCACTTATTTGTCTTGCTATATTAAGAGATCCTTCACACAAAGCTGTATTAGTCCTTATACCTCATGCTACACTCTTGCCTCACTAGAGCTGTCACCTGCACCTTATAACCCTATCTCATATTTGTTGTTCATACATTCCATACTCTTTTATATTTCATGGGGTCCATCCTATACCCATTTTGTTTTCATGGCAGCTTATCACACAAATGTTTTTTTGCCCATCACGCACCTGTTTAGTGTTTATTCAGGGAAATTATCCCATAATTATTTTTTCTCCCTTGTTTAGTTTTCCTAAGAAGACTGCCTAAATATAAAAAACATGCATAACCTGAAAGCAGCTCTGCTTATTTAGTAAATAATATGACAAGAAACACCTAAAACAAAATAAGCCGATTTCTTGGTGATTATAGTGTCAAACAAGAGCAAAGACATTTTAAAGGATTACAAAGTCATATGAATTTAAATTAATAAGGAAGGGTGAATTCTAGTTGACCAGGGCCGGATTTCCCATTAGGCACAGTAGGCATGTGCCTACAGGCGCCTTGCAGTGAGGGGCGCCTGCCTGTCAGTAATAAAAAAAAAAAATTTTTTATTTTTTTTTAGTGAGGGCATTGATTTTAGTAAGAATTATGCTGCCAGGTGCTTACAGAGTCGAGTGTTTATTGGTAATATGTTACAGCAGTTGAGGGAGCCATGAAGGAGAGAGGGGCAAATATTAAAACTAAACCCCTCCCATTTTCGCCAGGCATGTTTAGTTTCACTTTTATTTTATGTACTTCTGTGGACTCACACAGCCAAGCTCCATGCTGATGTGTAGCAGACACTTTTTGTTGAGGAATGAAAGCTTCAAAACAACAGGTTAGGATTGTACAAGGCTTCTAATGCTGCCTAGAATGACAACATAACAAGCAGAGCACTTTAACCCCTTGGCTACCAGAGAGGGTTGCAGTGTATTCACTTATTATGTGCTGTAGGGCATTTTTATAGCCAGGGGGTTAAATTCTGCTTCAGGATGAATGTTTTTGTTCTATAAAGGCCTTGGAGGTGTGGAGGTTATGTGGGACTAGCTGCTCTGCTCTTTATTACAAGCTGCCAATTGTGATTTACACATTTTACAGCCTTTAGGGCACTTTGACAACAAAGTTTGTAGACTGTAAGGCTGTAAAATGTGTATGTGTGTAAACCACTCACATGGCATATTTGTTTGTATGTATGTATATGTATGTATATGTATGTGTGTATATATATATATATATATATATGTATATATATATATATATATATATATATATACATACACACACATCACATACAAAATTGTTAATCTGTTCTTTTATTAAGTGTGGTATTTTTGTAATGTGGTAAATTGAATTTCTAATTTCTAATTTTAAACACATTTGTTGACCCCTGGATTACATATAATCTACAACATTCCATGTTTTCCTTTGAGAGCAACATCATATGATATTTATATTTCAGAACAAAATAAATGTAACATCTGTGTGTATTTGTACCAAAAATATCAGAGTTCACAAGATTTTTTTCATGTAGTGGAAAAAATACCTACATTTTATGTTTTCTTCCACTGGCTGCACAGGTTGTTGATGAGCTTGCATGCTGCTAGTTTTAATATTGCTATTGTTTACACAAAACTGTGTTTAACTCCAACAAAATGTTAAGCACATAGTCAAAGTCATCTCCAGAAAAGCTGTCTCAGAACTGATATTGACTATGTGTTTAACTCTTTTGCAAGAGGGTAACATACTTCTGTGCAAGCACTAGTGCAATATTAAAATGCTCTAGCAAACTTTCACATTTTATGTCCCTTTAAATAGGGTTTTCTTTAGAATATTTTGCATTAAAAGTTTAACATGATTTGTTTTTGTTATACATAATAGAAATTGTATGGCCATTTGAGTCAAGTGAATATTGATTTTTGGTGTAACTTCCATTACAACAAATATTGCAATTGGTGTGTGTATTTGTGTATCTCTATAAAAGGAAAAATGTAATTTTACATCTAATATTTATTTTTAGTTGTCTTAAATAATAATAATAAAAAAAGTCCTCATTTTTTCCCACTTTTTTATTTTTTTTTTTTGGGGGGGGGGTAGGGGGGCGCTTCAGGTTTTTGTGCCTACAGGCACCTGAGATGTAAATCCGGCCCTGTAGTTGACATATAAACATATATATTTTTTATCTATACTGTGGGGTGATAATAAAAGGTTACCTTTAATTTATTTTAACTCTTGCCGTGGTACAAGTCTTCTTATGGGTACGAACATGTATAGAAATCTTTCATTTAGGTCGAGGAGTATTACTTGCACTAGTATTTGGGAGGCTATTGGGTTTTATATATATATATAAATATATATATATATATATATATATATATATATACACTGCTCAAAAAAATAAAGGGAACACTTAAACAACACAATGTATCTCCAAGTCAATCACACTTCTGTGAAATCAAACTGTCCACTTAGGAAGCAACACTGAGTGACAATCAATTTCACATGCTGTTGTGCAAATGGCATAGACAACAGGTGGAAATTATAGGCAATTAGCAAGACACCCCCAATAAAGGAGTGGTTCTGCAGGTGGTGACCACAGACCACTTCTCAGTTCCTATGCTTTCTGGCTGATGTTATGGTCACTTTTGAATGCTGGTGGTGCTTGCACTCTAGTGGTAGCATGAGACGGAGTCTACAACCCACACAAGTGGCTCAGGTAGTGCAGCTCATCCAGGATGGCACATCAGTGCGAGCTGTGGCAAGAAGGATTGCTGTGTCTGTCAGCATAGTGTCCAGAGCATGGAGGCGCTACCAGGAGACAGGCCAGTACATCAGGAGACGTGGAGGAGGCCGTAGGAGGGCAACAACCCAGCAGCAGGACCGCTACCTCCGCCTTTGTGCAAGGAGGAACAGGAGGAGCACTGCCAGAGCCCTGCAAAATGACCTCCAGCAGGCCACAAATGTGCATGTGTCTGCTCAAATGGTCAGAAACAGACTCCATGAGGGTGGTATGAGGACCCAACGTCAACAGGTGGGGGTTGTGCTTACAGTCCAACACCGTGCAGGACGTTTGACATTTGCCAGAGAACACCAAGATTGGCAAATTCGCCACTGGCGCCCTGTGCCGCCCTGTGCTCTTCACAGATGAAAGCAGGGGCACACTGAGCACATTTGACAGACGTGACAGTCTGGAGACGCCGTGGAGAACGTTCTGCTGCCTGCAACATCCTCCAGCATGGCCAGTTTGGCAGTGGGTCAGTAATGGTGTGGGGTGGCATTTCTTTGAGGGGCCGAACAGCCCTCCATGTGCTCGCCAGAGGTAGCCTGACTGCCATTAGGTATCAAGATGAGATCCTCAGACCCCTTGTGAGACCATATGCTGGTGCGGTTGGCCCCGGGTTCCTCCTAATGCAAGACAATGCTAGACCTCATGTGGCTGGAGTGTGTCAGCAGTTCCTGCAAGACGAAGGCATTGATGCTATGGACTGGCCCTCCCGTTCCCCAGACCTGAATCCAATTGAGCACATCTGGGACATCATGTCTCGCTCCATCCACCAACTTCACTTTGCACCACAGACTGTCCAGGAGTTGGTGGATGCTTTAGTCCAGGTCTGGGAGGAGATCCCTCAGGAGACCATCCGCCACCTCATCAGGAGCATGCACAGGCGTTGTAGGGAGGTCATACAGGCACGTGGAGGCCACACACACTACTGAGCCTCATTTTGACTTTTTTTAAGGACATTACATCAAAGTTGGATTTGCCTGTAGTGTGGTTTTCCACTTTAATTTTGAGTGTGACTCCAAATCCAGACCTCCATGGGTTGAAAATTTTGATTTCCATTTTTTAATTTTTGTGTGATTTTGTTGTCAGCACATTCAACTATGTAAAGAACAAAGTATTTAATTAGAATATTTTATTCATTCAGATCTAGGATGTGTTATTTTAGTGTTCCCTTTATTTTTTTGAGCAGTGTATATATATATATATATATATGTGTGTGTGTGTGTGTATGAAATATTTATAGAACATTGCATATAGATAAGCATGTTATTACATTTGCTGATATGTATAATACCATGTGTGATACTATAATGTCCCTAAGAAACACAAATATAATGTCACATACCTTAGTAACTGAAATCAAGGTTGGTAGAAAACCTTAAATGATGTGGTTCCTCAATCTATACTTCTCTCTGCAGAAAGCCAGCCAGAAACAGTGCCAACCTTTTTGCCATTTTTGATACTAACCTTATTTGCCCTATATTTGTCTTCTGTAGAAGAATGAGTTTGAGAAGTTATCTGCATGTGCCTAATATGGTTTCTTAAATTGTAGATGCACCAGAAAGTATTGGCCAGTGAGATTTTTCAAGGGAAGAAGGAGGGCTACTCACAGAGTATCAGCCAGCCATTTTCAGAGACCAGACTCAGTAAGTGTGTAACCAAGAAGATGACAGATATAAGGGTATAACAATAAATAGGGATTTTATAACAATTACCTGTCAAGATCTTTTTAGAAGATTATTTCCTATAGCCTCACTGGATATGGAAATTTAGACCCATATGAAGATCTATACTTTTAAATTATGAAACATTTACTACTTCTGATTTTGTCTTTTTGTTTAGGTGAACAAAATATTAACCCAAAAGTGCTTCAGCTCATGTTATATGATAAGGTCAAGGTATGAAATAGAACTGCATAATTGTATATATCCTCATTAGATATGCCCTGAGATCTTCCATATACACACTAGTATACATCCGTGCTTTATAAATGCTCTCTTAAGCAGTCACAAGCACTGTATAAATCCATTTGTTACTACACTTGCTCATCTCCTTATGCATTACACTATTACAACTTATTGAAACAACCTTAGCTAAATAATCCAATACCTACTTCATATAAATCTTTCCTTTACTAACTTCACTGTCCTTGAGTTCTGTATGGCTGTGTTCCAATCTGGGACTATATTAGACTTAAAGTGAACACTTTGAGATTTTAATATTAATGTTAAATTATGTGTAGAAAAACAACTCTGCAATATTTATTTTGTCCCTTTTTTCCCCTGTACTTTAAAGGGACAGTTTACACCTTAGTCATCTTAAAGTCTTACCATAGATTAAGTTAATAACCTCCTGCACCTCTTTCTATATAATGCAGCAAGAACGGTAAAAAAGTTATTTTAAAAAGAATATAGTTTATGGTCACTTTAAAATTGCCGCCAAACTCCACCCACTGATGACATCACAATCCGAGCTGCATTTGGGCACTCTGCTGAATAGCATTGACAGTCTGCTTTTGTGACTGGACACCATATGCAGCTCAGATCGTGAAGTCATTAGTGGGCGGTGTTTGGTGGCCATTTCAAAGTGGCCAGAAACTATATTCTTTTTAAAAACATAATTTATGCTTACCTGATAAATTTATTTCTCTTGTAGTGTGTTCAGTCCACGGGTCATCCATTACTTATGGGATATATTCTCCTTCCCAACAGGAAGTTGCAAGAGGATCACCCAAGCAGAGCTGCTATATAGCTCCTCCCCTCACATGTCATATCCAGTCATTTGACCGAAACAAGACGAGAAAGGAGAAATTATAGGGTGCAGTGGTGACTGGAGTTAGCTGTAATTCTTTCAGGAGGCTGCTGTCCAGCAGTCTCATAGGCTAAGCGTATTATGCTACGAAGTCAAAAAGAGAGAGAGATAGCCGAAGCCTTTTGACCTCTCTTCTGTCCAGAGTAGACGACAAACAGAGAAGAAGTTTGTCGAAAATCTTTAGTTGCCTGTAAGTAGAACTTCAGAGCACGGACCACGTCTAGATTATGCAAAAGACGTTCCTTCTTTGAAGAAGGATTAGGACATAAGGATGGAACAACAATCTCTTGATTGATATTCTTGTTAGAAACAACCTTAGGTAAAAACCCAGGTTTAGTACGCAGGACTACCTTGTCTGAATGAAAGATCAGATAAGGAGAATCACAATGTAAGGCAGATAACTCAGAGACTCTTCGAGCCGAGGAAATAGCCATCAAAAACAGAACTTTCCAAGATAAAAGCTTAATATCAATGGAATGAAGGGGTTCAAACGGAACACCCTGAAGAACTTTAAGAACCAAGTTTAAGCTCCACGGAGGAGCAACAGCTTTAAACACAGGCTTAATCCTAGCCAAAGCCTGACAAAAAGCCTGGACGTCTGGATTCTCTGCCAGACGCTTGTGTAAAAGAATAGACAGAGCAGAAATCTGTCCCTTTAGTGAACTAGCGGATAAGCCCTTTTCTAAACCCTCTTGTAGAAAAGACAATATCCTAGGAATCCTAACCTTACTCCATGAGTAACTCTTGGATTCACACCAATATAAATATTTACGCCATATCTTGTGGTAAATTTTTCTGGTAACAGGTTTCCGAGCCTGTATTAATGTATCAATAACCGAATCCGAAAACCCACGCTTTGATAGAATCAAGCGTTCAATTTCCAAGCAGTCAGCCTCAGAGAAATTAGGTTTGGATGGTTGAAAGGACCCTGAATTAGAAGGTCCTACCTCAGGGGTAGAGACCATGGTGGACAGGACGACATGTCCACTAGGTCTGCATACCAGGTCCTGCGTGGCCACGCAGGCGCTATCAGAATCACCGATGCTCTCTCCTGTTTGATCCTGGCAATCAGTCGAGGTAGCAACGGAAAAGGTGGAAACACATAAGCTATGTTGAAAACCCAAGGGGCTGCTAGTGCATCTACCAGCACCGCTCCCGGGTCCCTGGACCTGGATCCGTAACAAGGAAGCTTGGCGTTCTGGCGAGATGCCATGAGATCCAGATCCGGTTTGCCCCAACGATGAATCAGTTGGGCAAATACCTCCGGGTGAAGTTCCCACTCCCCCGGATGAAAAGTCTGGCGACTTAAAAAATCCGCCTCCCAGTTCTCCACGCCTGGGATGTAGATCGCTGACAGGTGGCAAGAGTGAGACTCTGCCCAGCGAATTATCTTCGATACTTCCAACATCGCTAGGGAACTCCTGGTTCCCCCTTGATGATTGATGTAAGCCACAGTCGTGATGTTGTCCGACTGAAATCTGATGAACCTCAGTGTTGCCAACTGAGGCCAAGCTAGAAGAGCATTGAATATTGCTCTTAATTCTAGAATGTTTATTGGGAGGAGTTTCTCCTCCTGAGTCCACGATCCCTGAGCCTTCAGGGAGTTCCAGACTGCTCCCCAGCCTAGTAGGCTGGCATCTGTTGTTACAATCGTCCAATCTGGTCTGCGAAAAGTCATTCCTTTGGACAGATGAACCCGTGACAACCACCAGAGAAGAGAATGTCTGGTCTCCTGGTCCAGATTTAGTAAAGGGGACAGATCTGAGTAATCCCCGTTCCATTGACTTAGCATGCATAGTTGCAGCGGTCTGAGATGTAGGCTCGCAAATGGCACTATGTCCATTGCCGCGACCATTAAGCCGATTACTTCCATGCACTGAGCTACTGATGGGCTTGGAATGCAGTGAAGGACACGGCAAGCATTGAGAAGCTTTGATAACCTGGACTCCGTCAGGTAAATCTTCATCTCTACAGAATCTATAAGAGTCCCTAGAAAAGGGACCCTTGTGAGTGGTAACAGAGAACTCTTTTCCACGGTCACTTTCCACCCATGCGACCTCAGAAATGCTAGAACTATCTCTGTATGAGACTTTGCATTTTGAAAACTTGACGCTTGTATCAGAATGTCGTCTAGGTACGGAGCCACCGCTATGCCTCGTGGTCTTAGTACCACCAGAAGAGAGCCCAGAAACTTTGTAAAAATTCTCGGGGCCGTAGCTAACCCGAAGGGAAGCGCTACAAACTGGTAATGCCTGTCTAGAAAGGCAAACCTTAGGTACCGATAATGATCTTTGTGAATCGGTATGTGAAGGTAGGCATCCTTTAAATCCACTGTGGTCATATATTGACCCTCTTGGATCATGGGTAGGATGGTCCGAATGGTTTCCATCTTGAACGATGGAACCCTTAGGAATTTGTTTAAGATTTTTAAATCTAAGATAGGTCTGAAGGTTCCCTCTTTCTTGGGAACCACAAACAGATTTGAATAAAACCCTTGCCCCTGTTCCGTCCGCGGAACTGGGTGGATCACTCCCATCACTAAGAGGTCTTGTACACATTGTAGAAATGCCTCTTTCGTTACTAGGATTGTTGATAACCTTGACAGATGAAACCTCCCTTGTGGAGGAGAAGTTTTGAAATCCAGAAGGTATCCCTGAGATATAATCTCCAACGTCCAGGGATCCTGTACATCTCTTGCCCAAGCCTGGGCGAAGAGAGAGAGTCTGCCCCCCACTAGATCCGTCTCCGGAAAGGGGGCCCTGACTTCATGCTGTCTTAGGGGCGGAAGTAGGCTTTCTGGCCTGCTTGCCCTTGTTCCATGACTGGTTGCATTTCCAACCCTGTCTGTAACGAGCAGTAGTTCCTTCCTGTTTTGGAGCGGAGGAAGTTGATGCTGCTCCTGCCTTGAAATTACGAAAGGCACGAAAATTAGACTGTTTGGCCCTGTCCTGAGGAAGGGTGTGGCCCTTACCTCCAGTAATGTCAGCAATTTCCTTCAAGCCGGGCCCGAATAAGGTCTGCCCTTTGAAAGGAATGTTTAGTAATTTAGACTTAGAAGTTACATCTGCTGACCAGGATTTAAGCCAAAGCGCTCTGCGCGCCTGTATGGCGAATCCGGAATTTTTAGCCGTAAGTTTGGTTAAATGCACTACGGCATCCGAAACAAACGCATTAGCCAGCTTAAGGGTTCTAATCTTGCTCAGAGACTCATCCAATGGTGCTGTGCGAATCGCCTCTTCCAGAGACTCAAACCAGAATGCCGCTGCAGCAGTGACAGGCGCAATGCATACAAGAGGCTGTAATATAAAACCTTGTTGAACAAACATTTTCTTAAGATAACCCTCTAATTTTTTATCCATTGGATCTGAGAAAGCACAGCTATCCTCCACCGGGATAGTGGTACGCTTGGCTAAAGTAGAAACTGCTCCCTCCACCTTAGGGACCGTCTGCCATAAGTCTCGTGTGGTGGCGTCTATAGGGAACATTTTTCTAAATATCGGAGGAGGGGAAAAAGGCACACCGGGTCTATCCCACTCCTTACTAATAATCTCTGTAAGCCTCTTTGGTATAGGAAAAACATCAGTACACACCGGCACCGCGTAGTATTTATCCAGTTTACATAATTTCTCTGGGATTGCCACCGTGTCACAATCATTCAGAGCCGCTAACACCTCCCCTAGCAACACGCGGAGGTTCTCAAGCTTAAATTTAAAATTTGAAATTTCTGAATCCGGTCTCCCTGAATCAGAACTGTCACCCACAGAATGAAGCTCTCCGTCCTCATGTTCTGCAAATTGTGACGCAGTATCAGACATGGCTCTCGTGTCATCGGCGCGCTCTGTCCTTAACCCAGAACTGTCGCGCTTGCCTCTTAACTCGGGCATATTGTATAATACTTCTTTCATAACATTAGCCATATCATGTAAAGTTATTTGTAAGGGCCTTGATGTACTTGGCGCCTCAATCTCACGCACCTCCCGAGCGGGAGACGAAGGTACTGACACGTGAGGAGAGTTAGACGGCATAACTGCCCCCTCGTTGTCTGGTGATAATTTTTTAATCGGTACAGATTGATTTTTCAAAGTAACATCAATACAATTGGTACACATATTTCTATTGGGCTCCACAACGGCTTTTAAACATAATGAACAAGCAGATTCCTCTGTATCAGACATGTTTAAACAGACTAGCAATGAAGCTAGCAAGCTTGGAAAATACTTTCAATAAGTTTGCAAGCAATATAAAAAACGCTGCAGCGCTTTTAAAAAACACAGTTGAGTAACAAAGAACTAATTTCAGTTATAGTCAACAATTCTTTAAATGTATTAATTAGCAGAGGATTGCACCCATTAGTAACAGGATGATTAACCCCTCAGTACCCAAAAAAACCGGATATCGAATTAATATTAAACGTTTTTATTACAGTCTAACACACTGTCACAGGTCTGCTGTGACTGATTACCTCCCTCAAAAACGAATTTTGAAGACCCCTGAGCTCTCTAGAGACATCCTGGATCAAGGAGGAAGAAGCAGGAAGACTGTGCTAGAATTTTAACTGCGCAACAAGGCGCTGAAAAGAGGCCCCTCCCGCTCATTTACAACAGTGGGAGACCTGATATAACGGTTTCTATGCAGAAATATACGTTAGCCATGTGGAAAAAAAGAGAAAAAATTCATGCCCAAAAGGATTTATCACCAAAGTACCTCACAAAACGAATAACATGCCAGTAAACGTTTTGAAAATAAACTTCTTTAAATGTCATGCAAAGTTATCACTAAGCCTGCAACCAGTCGCTACCACTGCAGATAAGGCTTAAGCATTATTTCAGTATTAACAGTATTTTCTCAGTCAAATTCTAGTCCCTAGAAAATAACTCTACTGTGCATACATTTATCAGCCTGATACCAGTCACTACTACTGCATTTAAGGCTGTACTTACATCATACGGGTAACAGCAGTATTTTCTTAGTCAATTCCATTCCCAGAAAATATTGTACTGCACATACCTCATTTGCGGGGGACCCCGCATGCTATTCCCATGTTCTGAAGTTACCCCACTCCTCAGAATGTCGAGAACAGCCAGTGGATCTTAGTTACGCCTGCTAAGATCATAGAAAACGCAGGCAGTTTCTACTTCCAAATACTGCCTGAGATAGAAAAAACAGCACACTCCGGTGCCATTTAAAATAACAAACTTTTGATTGAAGAATAATTAAGTAAAAACTCCAACTCCTCCTGCGACCTCCTTCTTTGTTGAGGGTTACAAGAGAATGACTGGATATGACATGTGAGGGGAGGAGCTATATAGCAGCTCTGCTTGGGTGATCCTCTTGCAACTTCCTGTTGGGAAGGAGAATATATCCCATAAGTAATGGATGACCCGTGGACTGAACACACTTAACAAGAGAAATAACTTTTTTTACCGTTCCTGCTGCATGATATAGAAAGGTGCGCAGGAGGCTATATGCAGCTTAATCTAAGGTAAGACATTAAGATGATCAATCACAAAATATTGTGATTACAAGGTGTTTACGGTCCATTTAAATCCTCCTAATACTAGTCCTGTTACATGCTGTTCATTTGTATGAAATTATAAAATGTATTAATTTATTTTATAACATTATTGTTCTTATTTAAAGTATGGTACGCCTGTGATTAAGTACGACAGACGTGGGTTCAAACCCAGACCTCGACAGCTCCTGATGACACAGTCAGCACTTTTTGTGACAGAGCAAGCCAAGATCAAGAATAAAATTGAATTCTCAAGCCTAAAAGGTAGGAAAACAATATTTTAATCACTTAAAAGAGTGTATCCATCACTATTAAAATGCTATGAAAATAATGGTATATATGCAACGTATATTTCAGCAAAAGTTTTGAACAAAACATTTTTTTTTATAAACACAATTTGTTTTAGCAAAATTTGCAAGGTTTTGATATTTCAGAGCAGTCTAAGAATGCATACTTTAACCCCTTAATGGGACACTGAACCCAATTTTTTCTTTCATGATTCAGATAGAGCACGACATTTTAAGCAACTTTCTAATTTACTCCCATTATCAAATTTTCTTCATTCTCTTGGTATCTTTATTTGAAATGCAAGAATGTAAGTTTAGATGCCGGACCATTTTTGGTGAACAATCTGGGTTGTCCTTGCTGATTGGTGGATAAATTCATCCATCAATGAAAAAGCACTGTCCAGAGTACTGAACCAAAAAAAAGCTTAGATGCCTTCTTTTTCAAATAAAGATAGCAAGAGAATGAAGAAAACTTGATAATAGGAGTAAATTAAAAAGTTGCTTAAAATTGCATGCTCTATCTGAATCATGAAAGAAAAAATTTGGGTTCAGTGTCCCTTTAAGGACCACAGCACTTTTCCATTTTCTGACCGTTTGGGACCAGGGCTATTTTTACATTTCTGCGGTGTTTGTGTTTAGCTGTAATTTTCCTCTTACTCATTTACTGTACCCACACATATTCTGGGATCCCCTTTGTTCAGAAGTAGCAGACTTATATGGCTTTGGCGTTGCTTTTTGGTCATTTGAAGGCTGCTAAATGCTGCTGTGCACCACACTTGTATTATGCCCAGCATTGAAGGGGTTAATTAGGTAGCTGTAGGGTTAATTTTAGCTTTAGTGTAGAGATCAGCCTCCCACCTGGCACATCCCACCCCCTGAACCCTGCCTGACCCCCCTCACACAGCTCTCTTCCCTCCCCCACCTCACAATTGTCACCACCATCTTAAGTACTGGCAGAAAGTCTGCCAGTACTAAAAAATAAAGCATTTTAAAAAAAAATTAAAAAAATTCCCCCCAATTGATTCTGCAGTGTTGGATCCCCTCTTAGCCCCCAACCTCCTTGATCCCCCATACAGCTCTCTAACCCTCCCCCCTCTACCTATTTGCCATCATCTTGGGTACTGGCAGCTGTCTGCCAGTGCCCAGTTTGCCCCCAAAAAATGTGTAATTTTTTTTATTTTTTAATACAAACACATTTTCTGTAGTGTAGCTGCCCCCCCTCGACATCCTACCTCCCTCCCCCTCCCAGATCCCTTCCCAAAAGTCCTTAATTTCACTACCATCGGTGCAAAACAACATTTTTTTTTTCTTCAAATAATGAGATTCGCCGCGGGTGCGTGCGTGCACCCACACCCATGCGTCCCGGCCCACCGCTTCCGCCGACTAAGCCGCAAAGTCTCCTGTACCAGATCGGGAAGCTGACACATTGATGGGCCGCCCACATGCCTCCCAGCTGCTGCTCCCACCCGCCAACAATCAGCGCCATCAATGCCCAATGCAGAGGGCCACAGAGTGGCTCTTTCTGCATCTGTGTCCTAAACAAGGTATTACAGTGATGCCTCAATACCGAGTCATCACTGTGACACCTTGAAAGCGGTTGGAACCGCTTGAAACCCGAGGACGTACAGGTTATGTCCTTGGTCACTATCTGATATTTTTTGTAGGACGTATCCTCCTTGGTCCTTAAGGGGTTAAAGTTCTTTTTAGTATGTTTAGTTTCCATTGCTGTGACCAATCAGAAGTCAGATGTAAATTAGGTCTTGCACTGCTCTAGGCAGGCTACATAAATATCAGGAGACCCTCTCTAGAGTGGAAAAAGCACAGCTTTAGAGGTAAATATAAATAATTATTATTATCTTTTGTATTCATTTTTTTAATCATGATCTTTTATTGAGGTTTTTATAAGTTGAAGAATACAATACAATGTCACATCACAGAAATTATAGGTATACAATATATTTTCAATCCTCAACAAAAAGTAAAAAAAGATCATTATAGCTAATGAACAGGCTTTATTAGAATAAACAATCTGTAGTCTAAAAGTAGGAAATATAACTACTTCTGTACCTTTGGGTGGTATGTATATTAGCAGTATAATATGAGACAATGCAAAGTAGAAATGATACCTTTTTATATATAATATATATATTTTATATATAATATATATATATATTATAAATTCCTCCCATAATGTGGAAGGTCGCTCTTGAACCCTGAAAATTGTAAAGAGCAACTATTTGGAGGAAATCTAGCAACAGATATGGTCAAATACATATAAATTGGTATCTCTAAACATGACATCATAGAGGGAGAGAACTTAAGCAATAGTCTGCTAGATTAGACCAAAGTGCTTATCCAACTGTTAAGTCCAGTGGATAGGCGGAGGATCTATTATAATACGTAAATACTATAGGAAGTTTAATTGCGTAGTTAGATAATAGCAAATATAAATATAAAATTTCAAAACCAAGCAACTGGGTGCCCACATTGGACTTAAGGATATTAGCTAGTGGCTATTTGGTATATAGTTGTATATATATGGAAAAAAGAAAATGGCCTAGACGCTCCAATAAAAGGTTAAGTATGAAGGTCTATATTGGCAAATTGGTGGGTTACATCTATGTGTAATAGACTACTAGAGGTTGTACCATGTTACTATATACAAGTTGAGATGTAATATATCAAGTTACTGAATCTAACAAATAAATGAACTAGAAATTGGTAGAAAATGATGAAGGGATATAATCAGCCACTTCCAAGAATCTACAGCATAGGCAAGCGAAGGTATCTGCGTCTAAGCGTGTATTTAAAATAACATAATAAGGAGATCTATAAATAATGAGTTGTCCCAACAGTACATAAATTTGGAGATAACTGATCTGTGTACATTTTATATATGACAGAATTCAGTTGTGTAAAAATATTACAGTGATGAAAAAAAGCAAAATAAAACCCTAAATTTTGTTATATCTCTGTTGTTATGAAGGTGCATGTCTCCATTAAGCTTCCAATATACAAACTCAAGATGGGAAAGCAAAGTAAAGCCTCAGTTTACATGCTAATAGCTTATCCACCTGGGGCAGAACAACAAATACAAACACAGAGAAACAGAAGGTATCATTGCAAATGGGAAGAGAAAGCTCATGCTAACATATCAGTAAGGAGGACTATTTATAAAGCTGTTATGTAAGAGTGACATGGATCATCAGAGAATAGGTAACTAGGTACCCCGTAGTGTAGAATTGTCAGAATCCCTACAATTTGCCAACACCTCTCCTATGTAGCTAATCAAGTCTAAGTATATAGGGCAAGGGAGTCTGGGTCTTTTGGTATAAAGATCGCCACAAAACAGGTAGCTTCAGTCTGCTGAGATTATTGCATATTAATGGGATCAAACAAATATTTGTCCCCTTAGTAGTGAGCTGCTTTCCGCAACTTCCAGCGCGTTGCCGGGAACTTACTGCCTCTCTCTGCACTGTTATGGTCTGAAATTTGGTTGAATTGCTGTCGCTTACCAGGAGACCGGCCGCATCATCCTGGTACACGAATAGAGAGGGCTCTGCATCAGGTCTACTTTGCTGCATGACGACACCAGATCTAACTGTAACATAACGGTTTCCATGTTCCCACTTAAGTAGGGTAGGTTTCTGCTCCACTTCTGTCTCACTAGTCTGTAGTAAGCAGCTCTGATTGCGGTCTGCCATAGGATAATAGGTACCTTCAGTACAGGGTCGGCTCCAAGGGGGGGGGGGGGCATTGGGGGGCAATGCCCACCCAAATAGAATGCTGTGCCCCCTCAAAAAATATTGATATGATAATATGCTTTAAAAATAATAAATAAAATAATTAATTATGTAATGCTGCATGCTGGGGGCAGAGTTAGCTGCCAAATTGTGAGGTCGCATCACGCATCTGCAAGGAGATCTTAACCTCTTATATGGAATTTGAAGTTAATTAGAGACTTTTTGGACTTGTCTTTAATCTTATTAATTTTACCTAACTATCATGAGTTACTCATTTTCTTAAACAATTGACCATGATAAGAATATGATTGTATCATATAAATATAAGTCTATAAATTGCTACCGGCTTCTATCGACGCCTCAAAAGTGCACTGTGATCTTAGGCCGGGCCTAAGATCACAGTGCACTTTTGAGGTGTCGATAGAAGCCGGTAGCCATTTATAGACATATTTATATGATACAATCATATTCTTATATGCTCACAGTACATAGGTTGTATTAAGTAGCCTGATATCCGTTAGTTATTGCGAAACAGGTATAGCTATAGCTAATCTACAAAATTACCAGTACCTGAAACCTTGTATCCTCACTGCTATTGCAAACAAAGGGGTTAATTGCATTGGGGGGTTTGGGGTGCATGGCTGTTTAGGGGACATGCTTGAGATTTGAGAATGAGTTTAAGGGTTTTGGATCATGGTGATTAAGGGGTGAAATGTTTTTGAGGAGCTATTGCACTGGGGGTCTCAAGTTTAATGGTTCTGTTTTAGTGCACTGCATAGGATTTAGACTTCATTCTTTTACCTAGTGATTTAGCACATATTCTCCAAATGTTAATAGTGGGGGATAAGCCAGCCAGAAGCTACACTTTCCTGCAGAATATGTAGATCTGCTCTTATTTTGACTCTCATACATGCTTTGTAAATGCGTGCCTCCTGGTGAAACCACCCCCCCCAAATTAAATTCGTTCTGGAGCCGACCCTGCTTCAGTAGCTAGAGGTTCCGTATGCTGCATCATGTCACCCCCTCTTTCCGCCATCTTAAGTGCACTATTATCTCCTTCCACACTTGGAACTCTAATTATCTGCATGAGTTCATTAAAACTGTTATGCATCTGCAGGTCTAACTTCATAAGAAGTGCCTGTATCAGTGAGTGCTGTTCCTCCTCCATATTCATCCAAAATGTGTAGTTAGTGTAGTCTCTAATCCTCAGCTGCAGTGGCTTTCAAAATAATGTGGAAGAGCACAGTAAATTATAATATTGGCAGACCGATAGATCTAGAGTATCAGCAGATCAATAGCCGCTTTTACCCTGGGTGTCCAAGGAGGGGGGTATTAAGAACTGGAGTGAAAGCCTCCACCAGAGCTCATGACAGACTAAATCAGGTCCCGGAAAGCTCAAATAAGACAATCTTGGTATAATGAATCTCCCACGTTATAAGGTAGTTGAATGTCATAAATGTGGGATAGAATGATATATATCTTCTAGAAAACTTGATGAATAGTTAGACTTTTACCGGGAGCGTTATGAATTGCGTTCATGCCGGCTTCCTAGCCACACCCCAATAATTATTATTTTTAACTATGCTTAATTAAAATATCAAGGACGGGGGGGCGGGGCTGGCCGCAATACTAGATGGATGCATGATGGAGGAGCTCTGCCAAAACTTTTGGAATTAAAAGGATTTGAGGACACCTATTCACCTACAACTAGTTTTGCATGTATATGACATTCATCAGTGTCTTGGCGAGGCTCAGAGAGCAAGTGATTTAACTATATGAGCTCCTATTTTGGATCACAGACACACGACAATTTTTGGGGCCTATCATAAAGATATACAGCCTAACTGCGTCATCCTATAGAGAACTGAGCACCCAAGATAGTGAGATTCGCTACTATGTGAGACCCTGATGTGGCAGTGAGGGAAGTCGGATCCCATATCCTCTAGGCTACCTTTCAAATTAAATTAAAGGTGAGGGAGCAGGCTTTTTGCTGCTCATTTCAATACATAACATTATCCTCATGGAGCTTGCGGCCTCCCTTTTGGCAGCATTACACGACCGACTCGACAAACACCATGCTGCGCTTGTGGACACTCTGAAAAATACCAATAGCGCTCCTAAAACTACAGCTATAATTGAAGACTCACACACCAACACGACAGATGCTTTATCAGAGGGTGGTGAAGTTGATCTGAATAGCACAACTAACCAGCAGCATCTACGCTACGCAGAGCTTGAGTTGGAGTATGCAGCTGACCTCGCAGATCGTAGTATTTGCGGAGGTGTCTCTGATCTTTTCCCGGCTGCTGGATTTAAGGCTCTAGAGACGGATCCAGGCTTACTACCGAATATCGCTACAGAGTACGTCTGCTACTTGCAGAGAGGTAGCTCTAGAAGTGCCGAATTATTGAGGCCTGTGGAGTCGCCTCATGCCAGCGGAATATTGTTAGTCTGCCCTCCTCTGCAGATTGCCAAGTGTATATCACCCATACTGAGCTCTCCTCATAACCCAGAGCATTGTCCCCAATTTTGGCTTCCCTGTCATTGGAGTCGGATAGAGGACGCAAATATACTTGCATACATCATATGCTTCTGTTGTTATGACTCTTTGCTAAAAAGTTTGATGATAATATGTTAGTGTTATGTTTTGCCTAGGTTTTTGATCCCCTGAATTGCATTATCTAGCTCACATTTTCAGGGTTCTCCTATTGTATTTGTCTGTGCTTTTGTGGCTGATATTGGCTGATTTGACTATAACTCATTTTTATATCTGTCACTGCTTAACATGCTGAATTATTTGTGGTGGTTACTTATTGAACATGGGATGTACACAACTCCTTTAGATTACCAGGATTGTATTTTATGTGTCCACATATTTATTTAGGGGACTGGAATGTAGTACAGGATACCTCTAAAGTTTTATGCAAACCAAAAGCATTCTCACACCTGACCCTTGTAAACAGTGAGGGTATATAGTGTTTCTCTACAATATATACGTGGGGTTTTCTTAATTTTACTCTTGACATGATAGACCCTAGTTAATGTGTTGGACTACACCGGCTTAGTGTATGCCAAATTGTTTCGCATTTATGGGGCACTGTTAGCGGCCGAGGCGGTGTCCTGAGGATGTGTTTCAAATTACAGGCAAAACTTATTCCAAGATTAATTATGAGGGTCTCTAATATTGGTTCAGGCTTAGGTTACATATAGCTGTAGCGCTTCTAAAACTTAATTATGGAGGTTACATAATTCTTAATCACCCTCACTTAAGGTTAAGATACATCCCTGAAGAGGTACCTTACACAACATTAGGTCTTAACCTATGCTGGATATGCCTTCCGCCTACTAGCTTTTTAGTTGACCTGTGTCACCGCCCCCCCCCCCCCCCCCTCCCTATATTATTCCCTTATTCTTTCCTGTAACCACAACTGACTTCATGCACAGCTGGCCCCAACTTTACCAAAGTACCAAATGATCACTTTTTTGGCGTAACCAGCTATTAAAAATAGTATATATACACCATGGAAGGGGGAATTTATTTTATTTTTTTTGCCGGTGGGGGAGGTGAGGGATCGATTGAGATAATATGTAGGTTGTCTATTCACTTATTTTTGTACATTGTGCAGCCAATATATTTTAATTATGGATCTTCTCTCATCTAAGCTTAAGCTATTGTAAGAGGGACTTATGCTATTGTAGGTTGGATGTATGAATTAATCCTATGCTACTTTGGAGCTGATACTCTAGTATGTAGGTTTAGCTTATATAAAGCAATAAGTAAAATGCGGTCCCGCTAGTGTATAGGTGCAGTGTGTGTAGGATAGCATGATGTCTATAGTTATACCTAATATCCCTTCAGAGAAACAATGGTAATTGTCCTGCACCGCCTATTTCTGTACTACCTCTCCCCCCCCCCCCCCAGGTTAATGTGAATTCCTGGGGGGTAATATTAGACATTCACCCAACCTGGAGAATTTTTTCCGCGGTATTAACCCGCTACCTTCCACCTATTTAGGCTTATAAATCATGCCCATGAGGGGCTATATATCACTAACCTTCCACCTATTTAGGCTTATAAATCATGCCCATGAGGGGCTATATATCACTAGTAACATTTTGTAAACAATAAATAAAACTATAAGGTATCAATGTAAATCTTGTAATATCTATATCCGAGGTATGCTAGTAATACGGTAGGATATACCTGTTCTCAAAGTATCTGTCATGATTTACTATTGTTATCAGCTATGCTCATTTTGAAATAACTTGTTTTCTTGTTTATATGTGGCTTTTGTTTTGCTAATTACCTTAATAAAAATCTTTGATTAAAAAAAAAAAAAAAAAAAATATATCAAGGACGACTATTTACCTTTGAATTTAATGTAACTTATTGTGGGGGTGTAGCAAATCATTTATGTGTTTTTTAAAACATTATTAAAAAAAATCCACTGTAATAACAAAATCATTTAGAATTTATGGGTCATTGTTTATTAACATTTTTACAAATAGTTTAACTATAAATGTAGCGTAACCATGACTCAGACATTTCTGCCCAAGCCATGTACCGTTGTATGAATGACTACAGCTATGCTGAGCTAGTAATGCACCTTTTAAGATAATATAATACACTGTTTTGGATCTTTTCTCTGGGTCATGCTATAGATAAGAATTTTCACACACTATAACAGAATCAAATTGTGCAAGATCAGCAGCATCTAATCAAACTACTACTTAGATGATCAGGGCATATGGCTAAAAATGGCTGTCCTGTCAAATAAAAATGTAAAATTATTTAGGCCTAGATTAGAAATGAAGCACAAAAAGATTAGTGCTATGGTGCAAAGCTCGACAACAATCAATAGCAATTTTAATTTTGTGCTCATAAGTCCAAAGGATTTTTTATATCACTCAACCGATAGTGAGCTTACATGTGCATGTCAGATAACTCAGGCACACTAAATCCCTAATAGACTTCTATGGGAGCATACAGTAACATTCACATCAGATATCGCCCCTGATTCTAGCCATTATAGAATTAAAATCTATTTTAGTTATTAAATTAAAACTGTTTACTGAGCACCTACATTAATGAGGCGGACATTTTGTATACTGAGCAATATTAGTGTGAATTGACCTGATTTGCAAATAAGTGCACACTATAAAATATGCTACAAAGCTGGCAGAAAATGCAGAAAACTTTTATATTTGTCCTATTGTTTTTAAAGGTATCTCAATTAGTGGTTTGAGTGACGGGTTCCTTATCATCCATGTGTTACAAGAGGACAACAAACAAAAGGTACAAAACAAATTAAGATGTACAGTTCTGCATTAGGTATTTTGACACAGATAGGGTCTTCATATCAGCTGTGCATTTTCTGAAAAAATAGTTACGTAAGAAAGAATAATATCTGCTCCTGTTCTAATTCCAGGGAGATGTCATATTACAATGTGAACATATATTTGAAACAGTCACAAAATTATGCATGCTGGCTGACAAGAAGGACGCAGTTACTATACAACCGAAGAGGTACAGAATATGTGTGTGTAAGGGGCTCCAAGCACATATCATGTGTTCTGGATTTCCACACTAGTGTTTGTCCACTTCTCTCTGTATTAAGACAAAGGGCCCGATAATCTAAACCTTGTGATTTCAGATGTGTTTTTTCTCATCAACCCTCACAGGAGCTGCTCTGGTGGAATTTTGGTAAAAAAAAAAAAAAGGGCAGTCCCTGCGAGAGGCGCGATGTCTCCTATTGAAAGTAATGGAGCTCGCTGGAAAGAGATACTTTGCTCCGTAGAGTGAAGTTAATAGCGAGCAGGGGGTGTACTTTGAAAATGTAATCCTGCAGCCAATATAAATCACATTAAGCTGCTTTCTGTGTATAGCATCTTACAATCACCTACATTTTTGTATGCATGTGTTTGTCTATTAGGGTTATAATTATTTTGAGAAAAGCTCGCCACCTTTTAGTTGACGAGAAAAAACAGTGAGATCTGTAGTGCCAAAATCTTTTCAGAATTATGCTGGGATAAGAGAGACAATTTCATACACGCACATGGAAAGTCCATGTTCAGCCTATTTTATGAAAAAACAATTATTACACTTTGTATTTTGTACTTTTAATCCTTACGCTGCTAAGCCTTTTGTCACCCCAGTGCTGAATCAATTTTTAAGCTTTTTTGCTAGCTAGATTTAAACACTATTGTTAGTCAAATTTTAGTGAGTGACCCACACAAAATGTATTATATATTTTAGTAAACAATACTGAAAATGGCCAAGTGACCACTGCTGTTACTTTGATCACCTAACTAAATTGTCATCCTGGGTAGCTGAATGTGAAATAGGGGCCCATACAAGCTTTTGGGGTTTCTAATATAGATATGAGAGGCTCTATTGTTCAGTACAGAAATAAATGCACTTTTTTTTGCAAGGTGTTTACTGTTACCACAGTGATCATCTTTCTATACAGACAAAATTCATATATTTTTTGAGAGAGGGACTTGTTTACTAGAAAGTAAACTTTATTATGGGTCTTTCAAATGAGGAGTCTTAGATGTTTGTATCTGCTATAGGAGATGAGATTTAAGGGACATTCCAGTTAAAATATAAATGCACATAGATACATTACATTTTTGAATAGAAACATATTTGCAATATATATGTATTGGCAAAAATGCTTCTATTAAGAGTTATCACTGTTTTAGTGGTAACATTTTTCTCACGTGCATGTGAAGCATAGCTAGATATTCTCACTGCACCCACATTTTAAATAATGCAGCAGCTCAGATAATCACTGGGTCTTGTATCATGTCAGCAATTAACAAATAGAGTCATTACCAGATGGTACAAGCACCTTAGGCTCTTCGAACAAGTGTTGTGTTTAAAATGCTGGTGCACAGTGCATACTTAAATACACTTTTGAAACAGCTGTAGCTTTTATTAGAAGCATTTTTGCTTATGCATGTATATTACAAAATTGCTTCAGTTCAATACAGAAATGCACCCACATGGTTTCCAATTTTGGCTGGAATATCCTTTTAAGGGGTTTGAAGAACCTCCCCCCATCCAGCTCCAAGTGAGCTTCCTGGATCTGCCCCCTTTGTGACATCACCACATGCATACGTGGCGACTTTACCGGCGCACCCATGAAGCCTGGGAGTGCTGTCCACCAGGCCACCAACGATCCCTAGCCTGTAGTGAGGGAGATCACCGAAAACAGCGTTTGATCAGTGATCCCCTTGCCAGATTTTTTTCTGCACATCCAGTGAACTTAAATCACAATTTACACTGTGCATAGTTAATATGATTTATTCCTGTGTATTTTACATTTTTTGATAAAATACCATTTTTGGTGAACAATTTTGTTACAATTTTTGATGCACTTTAACAATACAATTTTCCCTGCTTATTTTTTGTGCGAATGGTTCAATTATTCGTTTTGGATGATGTTTAAAATACTAATTTTATTGTGTACTTTTTTTTTTATACACAAATGCAGTTTTTATGATTTTTTTTAGCATGTTATGTATTTTAACAGATCTTTTAATTTAAAGGGACATAATACTCATATGCTAAATCACTTGTAAGTGAAGTAGTCTAAATGTAAAAAGCTGACAGGGAAATATCACCTGAGCATCTCTATGTAAAAAATTAAGATATTTTACCTCACAACTTCCTCAGCTCAGCAGAGTAAGTCCTGTGTAAAAAGTAATACTTCAGCTGCTGTCCAGTTGCAGTAAAAAAAATAATAAAAAAAAATTAAGAAATGAACAGCAGCCAATCAGCATCAACAGTGCTGAGTTCATGAACTCTTTTACTGTGATCTGATGAGATTTCACTTAACTCTCATGAGATTTCATCGTAAACTTCCTTAAACTGAATAGGGAAATAAGATGAGTGTGCATGAGGCTTACTGCCTTGCAGGTCTTGGGACAGGCATACTGATTTGCTGCTTAAAGTCCTTTACAATGGGGTGTGAATACTTAGGACATTTTGAGGTAAAATATCTTTCTTTTTTACATAGAGATGTCCAGGTGATATGTTCTAGTTAGCATTTTACAGCTATGCTGCATCACTTTCAAGTGTTTCAACATTTGGGTATCATGGCCCTTTAATGGTTTTTGCAAAGAAAGCCAAGGTGTCAGTGAGTTTCTTATACCATTTCAATAGGCACAAAGAAAGTGGTGGAACCTCACAGAAAGCCGTCTGTCAGACCTAAAGCCACAACAGAATCAGAATACAAGTTTCTGAAGGTCAACAGTTTAAATGATTTGTGGCTCCCACAACGATAGGTTTAAGCACAGCATAATATTGGTTGAAGTAAGCCGGTCTCACATTCAACTTGAAAATAAGATGTCAAGCTGCAGGCAGTAAGAAAGTCATTGATAATATGGCAAAATAAGAAAAAGAGGCTTCCCTGGGCCATGAAGCACCACCAGTGGACTACTGAAGACTGGAAGAAGGTCTTCTTTGGTCAATTATGCACGGTTTTTGTAAAGTGTTAAGTAAACAAAAAACATACATTATGCTTACCTGATAATTTCATTTCCTTCTGTATGAGGAGAGTCCACGGCATCATTCTTTATTATTATTATTGTTGGGAAATACTGAACCTGGCCACCAGGAGTAGGTAAAGACACCCCAGCCAAAGGCTAAAATACTCCCCCCCTACTTCCCTCATATCCCAGTCATTCTGCCAAGGGAACAAGGAACAGTAGGAGAAATATCAGGGTATAAATGGTGCCGGAAGAGAAAACAAATTTTGGTCCGCCCATCGGAGTATACTGTCGGGGGCTGTGGACTCTCCTCATACAAAAGGAAATTAAATTATTAACATAATTTATGTTTTCCTTCTTAATATGAGGAGAGTCCACGGCATCATTCCTTACTGTTGGGAAAACTATACCCAAGCTCTGAGTGCACTACAGCCGGCAAAACCTTTCTCCAAAAAGCTGCTTCAGTCGAAGCAAAAACGTCAAATTTGTAGAATTTTGAAAAAGTATGTAAGGTGGACCAGGTAGCCGCCTTACAAATCTGATCCATAGAGGCCTTGTTCTTAAAGGCCCAAGAGGAAGCCACCGCTCTAATGGAATGAGCCGTAATCCTCTGAGGAGGTCTACGTCCTGCTGACTCCTAAGCTAAGCGTATAACTGTCATATCAGAGTTTGTTAGCAGAAGTTGTTAGAGTGGAATCATTGACAAGAGACCACACCAAAGGAAACTGCAAATTGATTTAAATATCAGTAGCATTATGTCTGAGAATGCAGGCAAGACTGCTAGCAATAGCTGGTTAACTAAGGGTTAACATTGCTCGCTAACAGCTGATACTAATGTTGTAGGCAGATGTAAAAACATTATCTGAACAGAGGGGCAGCCAGGAGATTAATGGAAATAAACAATATCTGCATTAGATTAGCAGTTCATAAATAGCAGTAAGAGACAAACTTAGTTTGTATAATTGCACTCCATTTAAGCAACAGGTTATAACAAGTTGATGATTAGTGTGTGCTGTTAGCAAAAAGGAGAACTAGCAAGATTTGTTGTGTAACAGATTATAGCAAGCACAGACTTTGTGTAAACAAATGAGCAGCAGACATAAGCATAGATTCTAAGGGAAGTAACTTATCTTAGGGAAGGAATGCAGTCCTGTAGAGGAGATCCATAGGGCAGTGATTGCCAGCAGTAATTTAGTAGAATAGGATTAAAGGCTTTTCCAGCCAGCAGCAGTGGAACAGTGCAGCTTCAGTGTAGAATGTCCTGCTGTTATAGAGAAACTGAAAGTGAATCCGGAAGCAGTGGAGAAAGACTGCAGCTCCTGTAGATGATAGCAGCTGTTACAGACTGTGGAACAACAGCAGTCTGTAGTTGATTGGCTTCAGTAAGTAGCACAGGAAGGAAACTCTCTGCAATTGAAGATACCTAGGCAGAGTGTTAGGGGAAGTGCTGGCTTAAATAGGCTGAAGTAGGAGGGCAGTAAGTTAGAGCATTACAATAACACTCCTCAACCAAAAAGATAAGGAAGTCGAAGAGGCCTTCAGACCCTTACGCTTCCCAGAGTAGATAACAAACAAGGAAGAAGTTAGTCTAAAATCCTTAGTAGCTTGAAGATAAAACTTCAAACCTCGAACCACATCCAGATTATGAAGTAAACGTTTAATCGAAGAAGGATTAGGACATAAGGAAGGAACCAAAATTTCTTGATTGATGTTACGATGTTACGATCAGACACCACCTTAGGAAGAAAACCCAAATGGGTACGTAGGACAGCCTTATCAGTGTGGAACACCAGATAAGGAGGCTCACATTGCAAGGCAGCCAATTCAGAAACTCTGCGTGCTGACGCAATAGCCAATAGAAAAAGAACCTTCCAGGACAATAATTTAATGTCAACCAAATGCATAGGCTCACACGGAGCCCGTTGCAAAAACTTAAGAACAAGATTCAAACTCCAAGGTGGAGCGTTAGATCTAAACACAGGTCTGATCCTGATCAGAGCCTTAATGAAGGATTGCACGTCAGGGAGCTCTGTGAGCCTCTTGTGTAGCAAAACAGGGCCAAAATCAGTCCCCTCAGGGAACTGGCAGAAAGGCCCTTCTCTAGACCCTCCTGGAGAAAGGAAAGAATCCTGGCAACCTTAATCCTAATGCCAGGCGAAACCACGTTTTTCACCAGAATAAGTAAGCTCTCCACAACTTATGATAGATGCGATGAGTAACAGGCTTACAAGCCTGAATGAGTGTGTCAATAACCCTCTCAGAGAAACCTCTCTTGGCTAAGACTAAGCGTTCAATCTCCACGCAGTCAGCCTCAGAGAATCTAGATTTTGATGAACAAAGGGACCTTGTTCCAGCAGATCCCTGCGACAAGGTAACTTCCATGGAGAAGATGAGGATAATCCCACGAGGTTCGTGAACCACACATCCTGCTTGATTCGAGCCACTACATGAGGAAGAAGTGATAACGGCGGAAAAATGTAAATTGGATTGAACCTCCAAGGCACTGCTAATGCATCTATTAGCTCCGCCTGAGGATCCCTGTACCGGGACCCATATCTGGGTAGCTTGGAATTGAGCCGGTATGCCATGAGATCTATCTCCGGTGTCCCCCATCTGTTGCAAATCTCCACAAACACCTTGGGATTGAGAGACCATTCCCCCAGATGAAAGGATTGTCTGCTGAGGAAATCCGCTTCCCAGTTGTCCACACCTGGAATGTGGATTGCTGACAGCGAGCAGTTGTGGGCCTCCGCCCACTCCAGAATACGAGATACTTCCCTCATTGCTAGGGATCTCCTTGTTCCCCCCTGATGGTTGATGTAAGCCACAGAGGTCATGTTGTCTGATTGGAATCTGATAAACTGGGAAGAACCCGGAAGAGGCCAAGCCTTCAGAGCATTGAAGATTACTCAAAGTTCCAATATGTTGATCGGGAGGAGGGAATGCTCTTGAGTCGATAGGCCCTGTGCCTTCCTGGCACCCCAAACAGCTCCCCATCCTGAGAGACTTGCGTCTGTAGTCACAATCTCCCAGGATGGTCTCAAGAAGGATGTACCTTGAGACAGGTGATCTGGACAGAGCCACTAGGAGAGCGATTCTCTTGACCGGTTGTCCAGAGAAATCTGTTGAGACAGATCCGAATGATCGCTGTTCCACTGTCTCCCCATGCACAGCTGAAGTGGTCTGAGATGGAATCTGGCAAAAGGAATGATGACCATGCTGGACACCATGAGACCAATCACCTCCATACACTGAGCCACAGAGGGCCTTAAGGAGGTCTGGAGGGCAAAACAAGAGGAAGTTAGCTTGTAACGTCTCTGGTCTGTAAGAAATATCCTCATGGATATGGAATCTATCATAGTACCCAGGTATTCCACCCTGGTACTGGGAATAATGGGTTTCTAAGTTTATCTTCCATCCATGAGATCAAAGAAGAAATAGAAGAGCTTTCGAATGGTCTTCTGCCAGGCGACAGGATGGTGCTTGAACCAGAATATCGTCCAAGTATGGTGCTACTGCTATACCTCTGGTTCTGGCCACTGCAAGCAGAGCCCCTAGAACCTTCATAAAAACTCTTGGAGCAGAAGCTAGAACAAAACAGAAGTGCAATAAACTGGAAGTGCTGGTCCAGGAACGCAAACCTTAGGAACTTACAGTGTTCCTTGTGTATAGGAACGTGAAGGTAAGCATCCTTCAGGTCTATCGTGGTCATGAACTGTCCTTCCTGAACTAAGGGAAGGATGGACCTTATTGTCTCCATCTTGAACGAGGGGACAGATAGGAATTTGTTTAAGCACTTTAGGTCCAAAATAGGGCAAAAAGTTCCCTCCTTCTTTGGGACCACAAAAAGGTTTGAGTAGTATCCCAGGCCTCTTTCTGCAAGAGGTACCGGGACAATGACTCCCAGGGAGGAGAGATCTCTCAGACACCCCAGAAAGGCCTCTCTCTTTTCTGGCTTTGAAGACAGGTTTGACAAGAGGAATCTGCCCCTGGGTGGATGAGACTTGAAATCTATCCTGAATCCCTGAGCGATGACCTCCAGGACCCACGGGTCTTGCATGTCCCAAACCAAGCTTCCGAAAAAGAATGACAGTCTGCCCCCTACATGATCCAGAGCCGGATAGGGGTCCCCCCCCTTCATGCTGACTTTGTCTCCGCTGGCTTCTTGCTCTGCTTGGATTTATTCCAGGACTAAGCCGGCTTCCAAGTCCCCTTGGATTGCTCAGGCTTTGCGAAGGGTTGCTGACATTGGGATTTATCTGAACGAAAGGAACGAAAATTAGGACCTTGTACCTTAGGTTTGTTCTTCTTATCCTGTGATAAAAAGGCACCTTTGCCTCCAGTAACCATGTAGATAATTGAGTCCAGGCCTGGACCAAATATAACTTTTCCCTTAAATGGGAGGGAAAGAAGTCTTGACTTTGAAGTCATGTACGCAGACCAGTACTTCAGCCAGAGTGCCCTACGGCTTGAACAGAAAAAACCTGAAGCATGGCATTCATGCAAATAATCTGCATATGTGCATCACAAATATAAGAATTAGCCACCCTTAAGGCCTTAATTCTTTCTTGGATCATGTTGAGGGAACACTCCACCTCGATCAACTGAGATAAGGAGTCACACCAGTAGGTAGTTACTCCAGCAACAGCCGCTGCCGGTTTAACCAAGTATCCCGTATGCTGAAACATCTTTCTTAACAGAGTTTCTATTTTCTCATCCATGGGCTCTTTAAACGAAGAACTATCCTCAAGCGGAATAGTAGTGCGTTTAGCAAGCGTGGAGATAGCGCCATCCACCATGGGGATGAAACCCCACAACTCCAATTGAGAGTCTGGAACCGGGAACAATGTTTTAAAGGAAGAAGGGGAAAAAGAAGAACCAATTCTTCCCCATTCATTCTTAATAATGTTCGCCATCTTTACGGGAACTGGGAAAGTCTGTGGAACAACTCTGTCCTCGTAGACCTTATCTAATTTAGGAATCAAAGGTTCCTCAGGCAATTTAGGCTCTGGAACCTCTAACGTAGCCAAAACTTCCTTTAGCAGAAAATGTAAATATTCAATCCTAAATCTAAAGTCTGGTTCCTCCGCAGCTGGAGGCTTAGAGGCAGTAGATTCCGACCCTGAAAGAGCACCTTCTGAAGTATCAGAGGCAATCTTCATCATCGGATAATCTTGTATCAGATAAATCCAATAAGCTAGTAGATGACCCCTGGGAAGCAGTGACGTGCAGTGACGTCAGAGGCTGGTGAGGCAGTGGCTTGGATACGTCTTCATTCTTTAGATATCCTTTGTTGAAGAAATAGCAATGCACATGGGTGAGCCAATCACATAAGGTATCTATGTGCAGCCACCAATCAGCAGCTACTGAGCATATTTAGATATGATTTTCAACAAAGGATATCAAAAGAATGAAGACAATTAGATATTAGATGTAAATTGGAAAGTTATTTAAATTGCTGTTCTTTCTAAATCATGAAGAAACATATGGGTTTCATGTCCCTTTAAATGGTGTCTTGGAAAACTGGTCAACTTAGTAAACATGTGATTTTAGTCTAAAGGATGTAACAGAACACTTGCCAGATAACAAAATAGCTTGCTCTGATTATGAGATCTAGAAATCCATGCCCATTAAAATATGTTTAAAACATACTTTTTACTTTAATGCTGCAAATTATGATTATAGATTCTTTCATTATTCAGTAAATATAAAAATGTCTTGATCCAGTGGCGACTGGTGAAATTTAAAGATGGTGGGGCGCTTGACCCCACCCCTTTAAATAAAGCCACACCATCAGATGGCACTACCAATTCATTAATTAAATAAATAAAAGGTAGACAGAAACACATATACACAGAGGGTTAGAGAGAGAAAGAGAGAGAAAGACACACACAGAGGGTTAGAGAGAGAGAGAGAGACACACACAACAGAGGGTAGAGAGAGAGAAAGAGAGAGAGAGACACACAGAGGGTGTAGAGAGAGTGAGAAAGAGAGAGAGACACAGAGGGTTAGAGAGAGAGAGAGAGAGAGAGAGGGAGAGAGAGAGAGAGAGGAGAGAGAGAGAGAGAGAAAAAGAGAGAGAGAGAGAGACACACACACAGAGGGTTAGAGAGAGAGAGAAAGAGAGAGAGAACACACAGAGGGTTAGAGAGAGAGAGAAAGAGAGAGAAGATACACACAGAGGGTTAGAGAGAGAGAGACACACAATCACACACAGAGGGTTAGAGAAAGATGAGAGAGAGACACAATCAAACACAGAGGGTTAGAGGAGACACATAAGGGATGAGAGAGTCAGAGGGGGAGGAAGAGAGACAGAAAGACCATGTGGGAGAACAACACTTAAGGAGAGAGATGGATAGATAGATAGATAGATAGATAGATATAGATAGATAGATAGATAGATAGATAGATAGATAGAGACACACACAAGGGGGGAGGGAGACCACATGCATTTTAAGTAATAAAACAGCAGAGCTACAGAGAGTCAGAAAGTGAAGGCAAGCTTGTTAAGTTAGTGGGTGTAAAGGTTGAGGAAACAAAAATACAAAAACGATCCTTCAACTGCCGTTCAAGAGTAAAAAAGCAAAAAATACTAAAACCACATTGTCAGCCGCTCTGGAATCAATCCGGGATGTAACCCAACTGCTAGCGTGAATTGAAAGCACACGCTAGCACACTGAGAAATATCCAGGACGTGACCCACTCAGGAAGCAGATTAGAAAGATAACAAAATGAATATTGTTCCAGAATGCATGAAAGCCACAAAGGTTAAAATGTCCCTTTAAGTAGTACAAAGAACAAAAAGGAAATGCTCTTACTTGAAGCTTCTGAAAAAGGTCCCTCTTTAGCAGGCTTGTAAAACAAAGGAAAGTTCTCTTTTGCAGCTTGTAAAAGTATAATGTCCCTTTAAGCAGGTTTATAACAATCAGAAAGGCAAAGTTCTCTTTTGCAGTTGTAAAAGTAAATGTCCCCTTTTAAGCAGGTGTATAACAAACAGAAAGGCAAAGTTCTCTTTTGCAGCTTGTAAAAGTAAATGTCCCTTTTAAGCAGGTGTATAACAAACAGAAAGGCAAAGTCTCTTTTGCAGCTTGTAAAAGTAAAATGTCCCTTTTAAGCAGGTGTATAACAAACAGAAAGGCAAAGTTCTCTTTTGCAGCTTGTAAAAGTAAATGTCCCTTTTAAGCAGGTGTATAACAAACAGAAAGGCAAAGTTCTCTTTTGCAGCTTGTAAAAGTAAATGTCCTTTTTTAAGCAGGTGTATAACAAACAGAAAGGCAAAGTTCTCTTTTGCAGCTTGTAAAAGTAAAATTGTCCCTTTAAAGCAGGTCTTGTTTAACAAAGAATAGGTTTAAAGGTACAGGCCAAAGCAAGGTCAGGCAGGCAGAAGTCGGCATCAAAATATCAGCAAAAGGTATAGGCAAAAGACAGGGTCAGGCAAGCAGAAGTCGGCATCCAAGTATCAGCAAAAGGGTAATAGCTACAGGCAAGGTCAGGCAGGCAGAAGTCAATGTCCAATATCAGCAAGTAGGGATTAGGCAAAAGGCTTGGTCAGGCAGGCAGAAGTCGGTACACAGAAGAACAAAACTGATATGGTACTCACAATCCAGGGAAACAAACAAACGGGCCCAGATTCAGATCTCCCGCCGAGATTTAAAGGGCAGGAGCGTAACCGTCATCAGAGGGGTGAGAGAGGAAAGCGTCATGTTGCTAAGCAACATGACGTCAGAGACACAGAGGAGTTCCGGGGAGCCGCGGCGACACGGCGATGAACGGAAGCGCTCATGACAGCACCCCCTCCTCAAGGACCCCCTCCGGGGGACAGGACCAGGTCTATCAGGATGAGTCTTGTGGAAGGTCTTGACCAATATAGGAGCATTTACTTGATGAGCAGGTTCCCAAGAACGTTCCGTGACTGGATAAACCCTTCCAATGAATGAGATAATACAATTTCTTGCCCCGCAATTTGGAATCTAGAATATGGCTGATCTCAAACTCAGGATGTCCATGCACCAATAACGGTGGAGGTTTAGAAAAGGCTTAGAATACCTGTTAATCATCACAGGGTTTTAAAAGAGAAACATGGAATACCGGATGGACTTTGAGAGACTTGGGTAAAGCTACCCGATAAGCAGTGGAACATACCTGACCCAGTATTCGGAAAGGACCCACATATCGTGGTCCCAATTTGTTAGAAGGTTGTTTCAGGCGAAGAAGAATCGAGAGGAAATCCAAACTTTATCACCAGGGCGATATTTGGGAGCCTTTTTCCGTCGAAGATCCGAAAAGAACTTGTAACGTCTAGAAGTTACAGAAAGAATACGATGTATCTTCTGCCAATGTCGAGTTAATCTTCGGGCTGTAAGATCAGAAGCAGGATTCACTGTGGAGGAAGTATGCAAAGGGAATGTCCTAGGCTGATATCCGTAAGCTGCATGAAAAGGAGAAGTCTGAAGGGAGGAATTGTACCGGGCATTATGGGCCAATTCAGCCTAAGGAAGGTAGAAGTCCAGTTAGAATGATAATGATCCACATAATGTCTAAGATATGTTTCAAGACACTGGTTTACTCCTTTCAGTCTGACCATTCGATTGTGTGGTGGTGAGAAGTAGAGAGAGAAATAGTAGTACCAAAAATGTTTACAAAGTGACCTCCAAAATCGAGAAACGAATTGTACCCCCTCTATCTGAAACAATATCTAGAGGAAATCCATGGATTCTTACAATATGTAGAATAAAAGTTCAGAGAGTCTTTTGGCAGATGGTAATCCTGGCAAGGGTACAAAATGAGCCGTCTTAGTGAACCTGTCGACCACCACCCAGATAGTATTGTTCCCAGTGGACAAGGGAAGATCGGTAATAAAGTCCATGGATACATGAGTCCAAGGCTGGTGAGGTATAGGCAATGGTTGGAGTAATCTGAAGGAAGTTGGCGTGGAGTTTTGTTCATGCACATTGTGTGCATACTGAGACGTAATCCTTCACATCTTGAGAGAGTGTAGGCCACCAGACATGTTGTTTGAGGTTTCGAGTGGGTAATACTGATGCCAGGATGTCCAGAAGGGGACTATCATGAGCCCAAAATAAAATCTTGGAACGAAGGCGTTCAGGAACAAAGAGTAAACCATTGGGAGGTTTACAGGACAAAGGAAGATGCTCTTGAGCGGACTGTAATTCTTGTAACCAAGAAGTTGTTAACTGGGCAATGACTTCATGATGGTTGGAGAATGGTACCAGACTCAGGAACTGGGGTATCTTGAAATTGTCTGGAAAGTGCGTCTGCTTTAATATTTTTTGAACCAGGTATGTAAGACAAATTATAGTGAAACCGAGAGAAGAATAAGGACCAGCGTGCTTGCCTGGAATTTAGTCGTTTGGCTGTTTGGAGATACAGAAGGTTCTTATGATCAGTAAGTATAGTAAATGGCAAAGAAGTACCTTCCAGCCAATGTCTCCATTCATCCAATGCCATCTTGATGGCAAGCAACTCTTTATTCCCTACGTCATAGTTAAATTCGGAAGGAGTGAATTTTTTAGAGAAAAAAGCAACAGGATGAATCCTTCCAGTCTCTGGTATTCGTTGAGACAGAACCGCTCCAGCAGCAACAGAGGAAGCATCCAACCTCCAGAATAAATTGACAACTCAGGATTTGGATGACGAAGGATAGGAGCTGAGGAAAAAGCTTCTTGAGAGATTCAAACGCTTCTATAGCCTCAGACGGCCATACTTTACAGTTTTGTCCTTTTCTTGTGAGAGAAGTAAGAGGAGAAGTAATAGTAGCAAAATTCTTGATGAACTTTCTGTAATAATTGGCGAAGCCTAGGAACGTTGTAAAGCCTTCAAAGAATCAGGTCTAGGCCAATCCAAAATGGCAGAAAGTTTAGTAGGGTCCATTTCGAATCCAGATGCCGATATTACATAACCCAGAAAGGGTATGGATTTTTGATGGAAAGAACATTTCTCCGTTTAGCAAAAACAGATGGAATTCTCTTAGACGTTTGAAGTACTTTCTTGACGTGGTGCACATGATCTGGTGGTTCTGAGAAAAAATTAAGATGTCGTCCAGGTATATGATAACAAAAATATTCAAAAAATCACGAAAGATCTCATTTACAAAATGCTGGAAAACCGCCGGAGCATTGCATAGCCCGAAGGGCATGACCAAATATTCATAATGCCCAAATCGAGTGTTAAAGGCAGTCTTCCACTCATCTCCTTTGCGTATACGGATCAAGTTGTATGCAACCACGTAGGTCGAGTTTGGTGAAAATGGTGGCTCCCTGAAGATAAGTAAAAAGTTCAGGAATAAGGGGCAGAGGATAACTGTTCTTGATGGTAATCTGATTCAATCCACGATAATCATTACAGGGTCTTAATCCGCCATCCTTTTTTCCACAAAAAAGAAACCAGCCCCTACAGGGGAAGAGGAGGGTCGAATAAATCCCTGATAGCAGATTGTCTTTTATATATTCTTCCAGAGCCCTGTTTCTGGTTTAGAAAGTGGATATGTCTTGCCTCGAGAGATAGGGCAGCGCCCAGGAAGGAGGGTCAATGGACAATCAAAAGGGACGATGAGGAGGAAGACGTTTCGGCTTCTTTTTTTGGAAGAAGACATCCACAAAGTCATGGTAATGCATAGGTAAGGATTCCGGAAGTTTCAACTGTGAGAGCAATAGTGAGTGGTAACTTAGTAACTCTTTTGAAGACATTTAGTCTGGCATGTAGATCCCCAGGAAGTGAGTTCACCCGAAAGTCCAAGAAAAAATGGGATAGTGAATCTGGAGCCAGGGTAATCCCAAGGATAATGGGAATTTGCGGAGTGGGAATGACATCGAAACTAATTGTCTCAGAATGAAGTATTCCTACGGTGAGGATTAAGGGTTTGAGTAGAAAACTGAATGTATCCAGAACCCAAAGGACTCTCCACTGACCGTAGAGACTGAAATGGAATACTCCTTCTTTAGTAAGGGTATTGAATGAGTAGAAACAATGTAGAGTCAATGAAACACACCTCCAGCACCAGAATCATTTAGAGCTTGGGTATAGATCTTCTTATGTCCAATTAGAAGAGTTACCTGGAACAAAGAGTTTCTTGTATAGGGAATGACCACCTATTTTGGCTTAACTCAGTTCCCTGGACTAGAGTTAAGCCCTGGCTTTTAACTGGCCTAGTAGGACAATCCCTTAATAAATGTCCTTTTATGCCACAGTACAGACATAAAGGCCAAGAGTCCGTCTTCTTAAGCCGTTCAGTCTCAGTTTAATTTTATACTTCTACTTCCATGGGTTCAGCTCTGATCAGTAGTAGGGAGGCTGGAGTGACTGGATTAGAAAAACGAGGAGCTAAACGAAAAGGAGTTCGAGTGGAAGTCCTCTGTGTTCTATCCTTTTCTTGTTGGCGTTCACGAAACCTGGCGTCGAGACTGATACAGAGATTTATTAAGGCTTCTAAGGACTCTGGAAGTTCACGATACACCAATTCATCCTTGAGACGCTCAGAAAGTCCTTTACCGGAAAGCGGCTCTGAGTGCTCCCTGATTCCAAGTGGTTTCAGAGGCAAGGGTGCGGAACTTCAATTGCATATTGAGAGACTGGTATGATTTCCCTTGACGTATATCCAGGAGAGTTGCTTCTCAGCAGCGGATGACCTTCCAGGTTTATCGAATACGTTTGAGAATGTAGATAGAAATGTATCAACATCCAAAGCGTATAGGATCATTCTTTTCTAGCAAAGGTGACACCCAAGCCAAGGCTTTTCCTTTCATTAAGGAAATAAGAAACGTGATTCTAGAAGAGGCAGTAGCAAAGAGAGTAGGGCTATTTCGGAATGAAGACGGCATTGATTCAAAAAGCCTCTACATTCTTCAGGATTCCATCATATTTATCCGGAAGAGGAATCCTGGGACTTAGTTGTACCTGAGACTGATTTGTTAGGAATAGGGAGGAGGTAATGCCTCAATCGGATTTGGATTGGGATTAGGATTGGGAGGTGCGGTGGTAGCAACCAAATTTAGTAATAGAGCAGTAATTTGATCAAGTTTAGTGTCCAGAGACTGGCAAGTGAGTGGCATGAGAACCCAAGAGCTGTCCCCTGGTGAAGGCCTACGGCCATAGATAATTCAGTGGGGTCCATTTTTATGGCCCGTTTGTAATGTCAAGCCGCTCTGGAATCAATCCGGGATGTACCCAACTGCTAGCGTGTGAATTGAAAGCACACGCTAGCACACTGAGAAATATCCAGGACGTGACCCACTCATGAAGCAGATTAGAAGATAACAAAATGAATATTGTTCCAGAATGCATGAAAGCCACAAAGGTTAAAATGTCCCTTTAAGTAGTACAAAGAACAAAAAGGAAATGCTCTTACTTGAAGCTTCTGAAAAAGGTCCTCTTTAGCAGGCTTGTAAAACAAAGGAAAAGTTCTCTTTTGCAGCTTGTAAAAGTATAATGTCCCTTTAAGCAGGTATAACAATCAGAAAGGCAAAGTTCTCTTTTGCAGCTTGTAAAAGTAAATGTCCCTTTTAAGCAGGTGTATAACAAACAGAAAGGCAAAGTTCTCTTTTGCAGCTTGTAAAAGTAAATGTCCCTTTTAAGCAGGTGTATAACAAACAGAAAGGCAAAGTTCTCTTTTGCAGCTTGTAAAAGTAAATGTCCCTTTTAAGCAGGTGTATAACAAACAGAAAGGCAAAGTTCTCTTTTGCAGCTTGTAAAAGTAAATGTCCCCTTTTAAGCAGCGTGTATAACAAACAGAAAGGCAAAGTTCTCTTTTTGCAGCTTGTAAAAGTAAATGTCCTTTTTAAGCAGGTGTATAACAAACAGAAAGGCAAAGTTCTCTTTTGCAGCTTGTAAAGTAAAATGTTCCCTTTAAGCAGGTCTTGTTTAACAAAGAATAGGTTTAAAAGTAAAGGCAAAGCAAGGTCAGGCAGGCAGAAGTCGGCATCAAAATATCAGCAAAAGGTATAGGCAAAAGACAGGGTCAGCAAGCTGAAGTCGGCATCCAAGTATCAGCAAAAGGGTAATAGCTACAGGCAAGGTCAGGCAGGCAGAAGTCAATGTCCCAAATATCAGCAAGTAGGGATTAGCAAAAGGCTTGGTCAGGCAGGCAGAAGTCGGTACACAGAAGAACAAAACTGATATGGTACTCACAATCAGGGAAAACAAACTAAACGGGCCCCAGATTCAGATCTCCCGCCGAGATTTAAAGGGCAGGAGCGGTAACCGTCATCAGAGGGGGTGAGAGGAGAAAAGCGTCTTGTTGCTAAGCAACATGACGTCAGAGACACAGAGGAGTTCCCGGGGAGCCGCGGCGACACGGCGATGAACGGAAGCGCTCATGACACACATTCATTAAATTATAATTTTCACTTACAGAATCCCTTTCAGTGAAATCTAAGGTGTAGAACTTACTTCAAAGATGTGTCCTTAAAACACTGCCTTATTGACTGAATCTCTTCCTGCTCTGCCTCTGTCTGTATTTAGGAAGTGACAGTGGCACATTCCACTGCACTTAGAGGGGAAGTACAGAACTCTCTTTTTCACTTTAGCAAAAGCTAGCAGCTTCACAGCACAGCAACAAAATAAATGAAAGTAGTTTTTTTTCCATTTTTGTTTTGTTTTATATGATTTAACATCCAGCCCCAACCCTAAGTTCCACTGACTAATGCCTCTCACTAGATTGGTTCAGCCCAAATAGGACTGCCTCAAATAAGCAATTATGGGACATGCAATGAGCTTAACCACTTTAATCCAGTAGGTGGCGCAGCATGTTGTGTAATGGTGGGCAGACCTGCTTGTGCCTCTCCATTGTACAACATGTATCTGTGAAAAAAAAAATGCTGGGGAAAAAAAATTGCAAATTTTTTATTTTATTTTTTTAAAGCCCATAAAAAAATATATATTTTTGCCCATATGAGAGGTGAAGCACTGCATCACCTGCCTCTAGTGACTGCACATCACTGCTGGGAAGGATAGCAATATTTAACCTTTCGCTTGCGCTTTGCAGGGCGAGGTAAAGCACTAAAGGCCACAGACACTGCCGTTTCTAAACTGCTCAGTAAAGTCTGGCGGTAAAAGGGCCCCCTCCAGATGGAGGATTAGGGGTGCCACCCTCACAGAACGGAGACTACTCAGAGGTGGACGGCTCAGTGGGTATCAAACATATTAACTTTCTTTGACATGATTACTTTATCAAGGCATGTGGAACAAAACCTGAGCAGGGCGGGTATACCGTGGCCGTCCTCACAATACAGACAGGTATTAGATTTAGGTAAAGAGGGAGTACCCTCTAACGCATCAGAATTCTCCATAGCTTGCGCTTATAAAGCAGACTATTGAATAATAAGAAAAAACTGCACCTTTTTACCCCCAATGGCTGGGCGCACTCACCACCTCCTATGACCCAAGGCCAAACCAGAGAAACCGCCTTCTTCTCGTTTAAAACGCGCTACGGTCAGGAAAGAGGAAATCAGTGTAAACCACACCCGGTCACATGGTGCGCAATGCAGGACCGCCCCTGCTATAAGGAAAAAAGTGCGCCAAACTTTCATGCTGTTCAGCTTACAAAAAAGAAAGTAAAACATGTACGTTCCAACATCTGCCCTGAGCCTCATCTCACACATGTTGCAGCATAATCATAATAAAATAAAATTATGTGATTAATCACCCCTGTTCAATAATCCCCCTCTGGAGATAATAAACCCATGATTCCATAAAGATAAAAGGAGCCACACTGTGACCCTGTCTTCTGCGTTATTATATGTTTATAAAAAATGAAAACAATCTTACGGAATCTATAGCCTGAGGAACAGAAACACCAGCCTCTGAAGTTTGCCAGTCTTGTAGCGTCACTCCTGACATGGACATTGAGTGATGGAAGCAGGCAGTGAAACTCGTCAACACTGATTGCTTAGGAGCTGTTAAATGAGTCTGGATGGGTTCACAGAAAAACTCTCCTGACACTCTCCAGACTCTAACATTAGTCAATGCTCTCACTGAGAGGGCCTGAAAAGACTACTTAAAACTCCATTCCCATTTAGAAAGTAGATACCCTTATAAGGAACTACTCTGAATCTTCTGACACTTCTCTGCCAAACTCTGTGATGAAAGACAAAGAATGACTGGGATATGAGGGAAGTAGGGGGAGTATTTAAGCCTTTGGCTGGGGTGTCTTTGCATTCTCCGGGTGGCCAGATTTCAGTATTTCCCAACAGTAAGGAATGATGCCGTGGACTCTCCTCATATTAAGAAGGAAGATCCTTGCTCCTGAAAACGCTTTTTGCTTTCTGATCATATTGAGAACCAAGTTTCTTGAGTGATCACACATGCTATATAATTTTGTTTGTTAAAATCCTCCTTGCTCCAAGAGCTTTAATCCTGAAAAGCTACACCGAAAATTATTTATTTTGTTATATAGAAACTGCAAGGTCTCCCGAAACTGACACATATAATAGCCCATTCACACCTCTTAAAGGGACACTGAGCTCAATTTTTTTCTTTCATGATTCAGATAGAGCATGAAATTTTAAGCAACTTTCTAGTTTACTCTATTATCAATTTTTCTCTTCGTTCTCTTGCCTATCTTTATTTTAAAAGCAGGAATGTAAATCTTAGCAGCCAGCCCATTTTAGGTTCAGCACCAGGATAGTGCTTGCTTATTGGAGGCTGACATTTCCCCACCAATAAGCAAGCATAACCCAGGTTTCTCAACCAAAAATGGTCCGGCTCCTATGCATCACATTCCTGCTTTTATAATAAAGATATCAAAAGAAAGAAGAAAATTGATAATAGGAGTAAATTAGAAAGTTGCTTATAAATTGCATGCTCTGTCTGAATCATGAAAGAAAAAAATTGGGTTTAGTGTCCCTTTAAGGCTACATTTAGCCACCGATCAGCAAGCGCTAACAACAAATTCTGAACCAAAAATTGGCTGGCTCCTTAGCTTACATTCCTGCTTTTCAAATAAAGATACCAAGAGAATGAAGAAAAATTGATAACTGGAGTAAATTAGAAAGTTGCTTAAAATTGCATGCTCCATTCTGAATCATGAAAGAAAAAAATATGGGTTTTCATATCCCTTTAATATAAGCTATTGTACAATGAGCCATGCTCGACAGTATTGATAAACTGGATACTATCTCAGCAATTTAAATTAGGAAGAGGAACAAGACAGGCGTATGCCCTTTCCACTCTTCTATTATCCTTAGACCTGTGTGTGTGTATATTTATATATATATATATATATATATATATTATATATATATATATATATATATATAAATAACATAATTTATGTAAGAACTTACCTGATAAATTCATTTCTTTCATATTAGCAAGAGTCCATGAGCTAGTGACGTATGGGATATACATTCCTACCAGGAGGGGCAAAGTTTCCCAAACCTCAAAATGCCTATAAATACACCCCTCACCACACCCACAAATCAGTTTAACGCATAGCCAAGAAGTGGGGTGATAAGAAAAAAGTGCGAAAGCATAAAAAATAAGGAATTGGAATAATTGTGCTTTATACAAAAAAATCATAACCACCACAAAAAAGGGTGGGCCTCATGGACTCTTGCTAATATGAAAGAAATGAATTTATCAGGTAAGTTCTTACATAAATTATGTTTTCTTTCATGTAATTAGCAAGAGTCCATGAGCTAGTGACGTATGGGATAATGACTACCCAAGATGTGGATCTTTCCACGCAAGAGTCACTAGAGAGGGAGGGATAAAATAAAGACAGCCAATTCCTGCTGAAAATAATCCACACCCAAAATAAAGTTTAATCTAATGAAAACATAAGCAGAAGATTCAAACTGAAACAGCTGCCTGAAGTACTTTTCTACCAAAAACTGCTTCAGAAGAAGAAAACACATCAAAATGGTAGAATTTAGTAAAGTATGCAAAGAGGACCAAGTTGCTGCTTTGCAAATCTGATCAACCGAAGCTTCATTCCTAAACGCCCAGGAAGTAGAAACTGACCTAGTAGAATGAGCTGTAATCCTTTGAGGCGGAGTTTTACCCGACTCAACATAGGCATGATGAATTAAAGATTTCAACCATTTCAACCAAGATGCCAAAGAAATGGCAGAAGCCTTCTGACCTTTCCTAGAACCGGAAAAGATAACAAATAGACTAGAAGTCTTTCGGAAATTCTTAGTAGCTTCAACATAATATTTCAAAGCTCTAACTACATCCAAAGAATGCAATGATTTCTCCTTAGAATTCTTAGGATTAGGACATAATGAAGGAACCACAATTTCTCTACTAATGTTGTTAGAATTCACAACCTTAGGTAAAAATTCAAAAGAAGTTCGCAACACCGCCTTATCCTGATGAAAAATCAGAAAAGGAGACTCACAAGAAAGAGCAGATAATTCAGAAACTCTTCTAGCAGAAGAGATGGCCAAAAGAAACAAAACTTTCCAAGAAAGTAATTTAATGTCCAATGAATGCATAGGTTCAAACGGAGGAGCTTGAAGAGCCCCCAGAACCAAATTCAAACTCCAAGGAGGAGAAATTGACTTAATGACAGGTTTTATACGAACCAAAGCTTGTACAAAACAATGAATATCAGGAAGAATAGCAATCTTTCTGTGAAAAAGAACAGAAAGAGCAGAGATTTGTCCTTTCAAGGAACTTGCAGACAAACCTTTATCCAAACCATCCTGAAGAAACTGTAAAATTCTCGGAATTCTAAAAAATGCCAGGAAAAATGATGAGAAAGACACCAAGAAATGTAAGTCTTCCAAACTCGATAATATATCTTCCTAGATACAGATTTACGAGCCTGTAACATAGTATTAATCACAGAGTCAGAGAAACCTCTTTGACTAAGAATCAAGCATTCAATCTCCATACCTTTAAATTTAAGGATTTGAGATCCTGATGGAAAAAAGGACCTTGTGACAGAAGGTCTGGTCTTAACGGAAGAGTCCACGGTTGGCAAGAGGCCATCCGGACAAGATCCGCATACCAAAACCTGTGAGGCCATGCCTGGAGCCACCAGCAGAACAGACGAGCATTCCTTCAGAATCTTGGAGATTACTCTTGGAAGAAGAACTAGAGGCGGAAAGATATAGGCAGGATGATACTTCCAAGGAAGTGACAATGCATCCACTGCTTCCACCTTAGGATCCCTGGATCTGGACAGATACCTGGGAAGTTTCTTGTTTAGATGAGAAGCCATCAGATCTATTTCTGGAGTCCCCACATTTGAACAATCTGAAGAAATACCTCTGGGTGAAGAGACCATTCGCCCGGATGCAACGTTTGGCGACTGAGATAATCCGCTTCCCAATTGTCTATACCTGGGATATGAACCGCAGAGATTAGACAGGAGCTGGATTCCGCCCATACCAGAAATTCGAGATACTTCTTTCATAGCCAGAGGACTGTGAGTCCCTCCTTGATGATTGATGTATGCCACAGTTGTGACATTGTCTGTCTGAAAACAAATGAACGATTCTCTCTTCAGAAGAGGCCAAGACTGAAGAGCTCTGAAAATTGCACGGAGTTCCAAAATATTGATCGGTAATCTCACCTCCTGAGATTCCCAAACCCCTTGTGCCGTCAGAGACCCCACACAGCTCCCCAACCTGTCAGACTTGCATCTGTTGAAATTACAGTCCAGGTCGGAAGAACAAAAGAAGCCCCCTGAACTAAACGATGGTGATCTGTCCACCACGTCAGAGAGTGTCGTACAATCGGTTTTAAAGATATTAATTGAGATATCTTTGTGTAATCCCTGCACCACTGGTTCAGCATACAGAGCTGAAGAGGTCGCATGTGAAAACGAGCAAAGGGGATCGCGTCCGATGCAGCAGTCATAAGACCTAGAATTTCCATGCATAAGGCTACCGAAGGGAATGATTGTGACTGAAGGTTTCGACAAGCTGAATCAATTTTAGACGTCTCTTGTCTGTCAGAGACAGAGTCATGGACACTGAATCTATCTGGAAACCTAAAAAGGTTACCCTTGTCTGAGGAATCAATGAACTTTTTGGTAAATTGATCCTCCAACCATGATCTTGAAGAAACAACACAAGTCGATTCGTATGAGATTCTGCTAAATGTGAAGACTGAGCAAGTACCAAGATATCGTCCAAATAAGGAAATACCACAATACCCTGTTCTCTGATTACAGACAGAAGGGCACCGAGAACCTTTGTAAAAATTCTTGGAGCTGTTGCTAGGCCAAACGGCAGAGCCACAAACTGGTAATGCTTGTCTAGGAAAGAGAATCTCAGAAACTGATAGTGATCTGGATGAATCGGAATATGCAGATATGCATCCTGTAAATCTATTGTGGACATATAATGCCCTTGCTGAACAAAAGGCAGGATAGTCCTTACAGTTACCATTTTGAATGTTGGTATCCTTACATAACGATTCAATATTTTTAGATCCAGAACTGGTCTGAAGGAATTCTCCTTCTTTGGTACAATGAAGAGATTTGAATAAAACCCCAGCCCCTGTTCCAGAACTGGAACTGGCATAATTACTCCAGCCAACTCTAGATCTGAAACACATTTCAGAAATGCTGAGCCTTCGCTGGATTTACTGGGACACGGGAAAGAAAAAATCTCTTTGCAGGAGGCCTTATCTTGAAGCCAATTCTGTACCCTTCTGAAACAATGTTCTGAATCCAAAGATTGTGAATAGAATTGATCCAAATTTCTTTGAAAAAACGTAATCTGCCCCCTACCAGCTGAGCTGGAATGAGGGCCGCACCTTCATGTGGACTTGGGAGCTGGCTTTGGCTTTTCTAAAAGGCTTGGATTTATTCCAGACTGGAGATGGTTTCCAAACTGATACCGCTCCTGTGGATGAAGGATCAGGCTTTTGTTCCTTATTGTGACGAAAGGAACGAAAACGATTATTAGACCTAAATTTACCTTTAGATTTTTTATCCTGTGGTAAAAAAGTTCCTTTCCCTCCAGTAACAGTTGAGATAATAGAATCCAACTGAGAACCAAATAATTTATTACCCTGGAAAGAAAGGGAAAGCAAAGTTGACTTGAAGACATATCAGCATTCCAAGTTTTAAGCCATAAAGCTCTTCTAGCTAAAATAGCTAGAGACATATACCTGACATCAACTCTAATGATATCAAAGATGGCATCACAAATAAAATTATTAGCATGTTGAAGAAGATTAACAATGCTATGAGAATTATGATCTGTTACTTGTTGCGCTAAAGCTTCTAACCAAAAAGTTGAAGCTGCAGCAACATCCGCTAAAGATATAGCAGGTCTAAGAAGATTACCTGAACATAAGTAAGCTTTTCTTAGAAAGGATTCAATTTTCCTATCTAAAGGATCCTTAAAGGAAGTACTATCTGCCGTAGGAATAGTAGTACGCTTTAGCAAGAGTAGAGAACAGCCCCATCAACCTTAGGGATTTTGTCCCAAAACTCTAATCTGTCAGATGGCACAGGATATAATTGCTTAAAACGTTTAGAAGGAGTAAATGAATTACCCAAATTATTCCATTCCCTGGAAATTACTTCAGAAATAGCATCAGGGACAGGAAAAACTTCTGGAATAACTACAGGAGATTTAAAAACCTTATTTAAACGTTTAGATTTAGTATCAAGAGGACCAGAATCCTCTATTTCTAATGCAATTAAGACTTCTTTAAGTAAAGAACGAATAAATTCCATTTTGAATAAATATGAAGATTTATCAGCATCAACCTCTGAGACAGAATCCTCTGAACCAGAGGAACCATTATCAGAATCAGAATGATGATGTTCATTTAAAAATTCATCTGAAAAATGAGAAGTTTTAAAAGACCTTTTACGTTTACTAGAAGGAGAATAACAGACATAGCCTTCTTAATGGATTTAGAAACAAAATCTCTTATGTTATCAGGAACACTCTGAATTAGATGTTGATGGAACAGCAACAGGTAATGTAACATTACTAAAGGAAATATTATCTGCATTAACAAGTTTGTCATGACATTCATTACAAACAACAGCTGGAGGAACAGATACCAAAAGTTTACAGCAGATACACTTAGCTTTGGTAGATCCAGCACAGGCAGCGATTTTCCTGTAGTATCTTCTGACTCAGATGCAACGTGAGACATCTTGCAATATGTAAGAGAAAAAACAACATATAAAGCAAAATTTATCAAATTCCTTAAATGACAGTTTCAGGAATGGGAAAAAAATGCCAAAGAACAAGCTTCTAGCAACCAGAAGCAATGAAAAATGAGACTTAAATAATGTGGAGACAAAAGCGACGCCCATATTTTTTGGCGCCAAATAAGACGCCCACATTATTTGGCGCCTAAATGCTTTTGGCGCCAAAAATGACGCCACATCCGGAACGCCGACATTTTTGGCGCAAAATAACGTCAAAAATGACGCAACTTCCGGCGACACGTATGACGCCGGAAACGGAAAAGAATTTTTGCGCCAAAAAAGTCCGCGCCAAGAATGACGCAATAAAATGAAGCATTTTCAGCCCCCGCGAGCCTAACAGCCCACAGGGAAAAAAAGTCAAATTTTAGAGGTAAGAAAAAATTGATTAATTCAAATGCATTATCCCAAATATGAAACTGACTGTCTGAAATAAGGAAAGTTGAACATTCTGAGTCAAGGCAAATAAATGTTTGAATACATATATTTAGAACTTTATAAAAAAGTGCCCAACCATAGCTTAGAGTGTCACAGAAAATAAGACTTACTTACCCCAGGACACTCATCTACATGTTTGTAGAAAGCCAAACCAGTACTGAAACGAGAATCAGTAGAGGTAATGGTATATATAAGAGTATATCGTCGATCTGAAAAGGGAGGTAAGAGATGAATCTCTACGACCGATAACAGAGAACCTATGAAATAGACCCCGTAGAAGGAGATCACTGCATTCAATAGGCAATACTCTCCTCACATCCCTCTGACATTCACTGCACGCTGAGAGGAAAACCGGGCTCCAACTTGCTGCGGAGCGCATATCAACGTAGAATCTAGCACAAACTTACTTCACCACCTCCATCGGAGGCAAAGTTTGTAAAACTGATTTGTGGGTGTGGTGAGGGGTGTATTTATAGGCATTTTAAGGTTTGGGAAACTTTGCCCCTCCTGGTAGGAATGTATATCCCATACGTCACTAGCTCATGGACTCTTGCTAATTACATGAAAGAAATATCTTTTCATTACCATCTGAAATAGTCAAACAAGTGGTGCTTCCCCACTTTCAGTGGTCTGTCTCCCCCTCTGCCCCTATATACTGGAAGGGGGGGGGGGTCAGACTATAAAATCCAGTGTTATATGGGAGTTAAGGTTTACGAATAGCGTTAGTAAAAAAAAAAAAAAATCTGGGGGGGGGGGGGTTCTTGACACCATGCCAAAAAACAATTTTGCTACAATTATTAAGTTATTGGAGGACTTCGGGTATTTCTCTGGCTATAGAATAAAACACACAAAAACATAATTTATATGAGAACTTACCTGATAAATTAATTTCTTTCATATTGGCAAGAGTCCATGAGCTAGTGAAGCATGAGATATACAATCCTACCAGGAGAGGCAAAGTTTCCCAAACCTCAAAATGCCTATAAATAAACCCCTCACCACACCCACAATTCAGTTTATTGGAGGCTTTTCATTACCATCTGAAATAGTCAAACAAGTGGTGCTTCCCCACTTTCAGTGGTCTGTCTCCCCCTCTGCCCCTATATACTGGAAGAGGGGGGGGTCAGACTATAAAATCCAGTGTTATATGGGAGTTAAGGTTTACGAATAGCGTTAGTAAAAAAAAAAAAAAAATCTGGGGGGGGGGGTTCTTGACACCATGCCAAAAAACAATTTTGCTACAATTATTAAGTTATTGGAGGACTTTGGGTATTTCTCTGGCTATAGAATAAAACACACAAAAACATAATTTATGTAAGAACTTACCTGATAAATTAATTTCTTTCATATTGGCAAGAGTCCATGAGCTAGTGAAGCATGAGATATACAATCCTACCAGGAGAGGCAAAGTTTCCCAAACCTCAAAATGCCTATAAATACACCCCTCACCACACCCACAATTCAGTTTAACCAATAGCCAAATAGTGGGGTGATAAAGAAAGGAGTAAAAAGAATCAACAAAGGAATTTGGAAATAATTGTGCTTTATACAAAAAAATCTTAACCACCATAAAAAGGGTGGGCCTCATGGACTCTTGCCAACATGTAAGAAATTAATTTATCAGGTAAGTTCTTACATAAATTATGTTTTCTTTCATGTAATTGGCAAGAGTCCATAAGCTAGTGACGTATGGGATAGCAATACCCAAGAAGTGGAACTCCACGCAAGAGTCACTAGAGAGGGAGGGATAAAAATAAAAACAGCCATTTTCCGCTGAAAAAAATTAATCACAACCCAAAACATAAGTTCCGTCTCATAATTGAAAAGAAAAAACTTAAATCAGAAACAAAAGAATCAAACTGAAACAGCTGCCTGAAGAACTTTTCTACCAAAAACTGCTTCCGAAGAAGCAAATACATCAAAATGATAGACTTTAGTAAATGTATGCAAAGAAGACCAAGTTGCAGCTTTGCAAATCTGATCAACTGAAGTTTCATTCTTAAAAGCCTAGGAAGTGGAGAATGATCTGGTAGAATGAGCTGTAATTCTGAGGCAGGGTTTGACCCGACTCCAAATAAGCTTGATGAATCAAAAGCTTTAACCATGAAGCCAAGGAAACGGCAGAAGCCTTCTGACCTTTCCTGGAACCAGAAAAGCTAACAAATAGACTGGAAGTCTTCCTGAAAACTTTAGTAGCTTCAACATAATATTTCAGAGCTCTCACCACATCCAAAGAATGTAAAGATCTCTCCAAAAAATTCTTAGGATTAGGACACAAAGAAGGGACAACAATTTCTCTATTAATGTTGTCAGAATTCACAACTTTAGGTAAGAATTTAAATGAAGTCTGCAAAAGTGCCTTATCCCGATGAAAAATCAGAAAAGGAGATTCACAAGAGAGAGCAGATAATTCAGAAACTCTTCTAGCAGAAGAGATGGCCAAAAGGAACAACACTTTCCAAGAAAGTAGTTTAATGTCCAAAGAATGCATAGGCTCAAATGGAGGAGCCTGTAAAGCCTTCAAAACCAAATTAAGACTCCAAGGAGGAGAGATTGATTTAATGACAGGCTTGATACGAACCAAAGCCTGTACAAAACAGTGAATATCAGGAAGCTTAGCAATTTTTCTGTGGAATAAAACAGAAAGAGCCGAGATTTGTCCTTTCAAGGAACTTACAGACAAACCTTTATCCAAACCATACTGAAGAAACTGTAAAATTCTAGAAATTCTAAAAGAATGCCAAGAAAATTTATGAGAACACCATAAAATGTAAGTCTTCCAAACTCGATAATAAATTTTTCTAGAAACAGATTTACGAGCTTGTAACATAGTATTAAGCACAGAGTCAGAAAAACCTCTATGACTAAGCACTAAGCGTTCATTTTCCATACCTTCAAATTTAATGATTTGAGATCCTGATGGAAAAACGGACCTTGAGATAAAAGGTCTGGCCTTAGTGGAAGTGGCCAAGGTTGGCAACTGGACATCCGGACAAGATCCACATACCAAAACCTGTGAGGCCATGCTGGAGCCACCAACAGCACAAACGATTGCTCCATGATGATCTTGGAGATCACTCTTAGCAGAAGAACTAGAGGTGGGAAAATATAAGCAGGATGATAACACCAAGGAAGTGTCAACGCATCCACTGGTTCCGCCTGAAGATCCCTGGACCTGGACAGGTACCTGGGAAGTTTCTTGTTTAGATGAGATGCCATCAGATCTATTTCTGGACACATCTGAACAACTTGAGAAAACACCTCTGGGTGGAGAGACCACTCCCCTGGATGTAAAGTTTGATGACTGAGGTAATCCGCTTCCCAATTGTCTATACCTGGGATATGAACCGCAGAAATTAGACAGGAGCTGGATTCTGCCCAAACAAGTATCTGAGATACTTCTTTCATAGCTTGAGAACTGTGAGTCCCACCCTAATGATTGACATAAGCCACAGTTGTGATATTGTCTGTCTGAAAACAAATGAACGGTTCTCTCTTCAATAGAGGCCAAAACTGAAGAGCCCTGAGAATCGCACAGAGTTCCAAAATATTTATTGGTAATCTTGCCTCTTGAGATTCCCTTGTGCTGTCAGAGATCCCCAAACAGCCTCCCAACCTGAAAGACTTGCATCTGTTGTGATTACAGTCCAGGTTGGATGAACGAAAGAGGCCCCTAGAATCATAGTCAGAGAGAGTCGAACATTGGAATTTAAGAATATTAATTGTGATATCCTTGTATAATCCCTGCACCATTGGTTCAGCATACAAAGCTGGAGAGGTCTCATATGAAAACGAGCAAAGGGGATCGCATCCGATGCTGCAGTCATGAGACCTAAAACTTCCATGCACATAGCCACTGAAGGAATGATTGAGACTGAAGGTTCCAACAAGCTGAAACATTTTAATCATCTCTTGTCTGTCAGGGACAGAGTCATGGAAACTGAATCTATCTGGAAACCTAAAAAGGTAACCCTTGTCTGAGGAATCAAAAAACTTTGTGGTAAATTGATCCTCCAACCATGTCTTTGAAGAAACAACACTAGTTGATTTGTGCGAGATTCTGCAGAACGTAAAGACTGAGCAAGTACCAAGATATCGTCCAAATAAGGAAACACTGCAATACTCCACTCTCTGATTACAGAGAGTAGGGCACCGAGAACCTTGGAAAAGATTATTGGAGCTGTCGCTAGGCCAAAAGGAAGAGCAACAAATTGGTAATGCTTGTCTAGAAAAGAGAACTCAAGAACTGATAGTGATCTGGATGAATCGAAATATGAAGATATGCATTCTGTAAGTCTATTGTGGACATATAGTGCCCATGCTGAACAAAAGGCAGAATAGTCCTTATAGTCACCATTTTGAAAGTTGGTACTCTTACATATCGATTCAAAATCTTTAGATCCAAAACTGGTCTGAATGAATTTTCTTTCTTTGGGACAATGAATAGATTTGAATAAAACCCCAGACCCTGTTCCTGAAACGGAACTGGCATTATTACCCTTGATAACTCCAGGTCTGAAACACACTTCAGGAAAGCCTAAACCTGTACTGGGTTTGCTGGAATGCGTGAGAGAAAAAATCTTCTCACAGACGGTCTTACTCTGAATCCTATTCTGTACCCCTGAGAGACAATACTCTGAATCCATTGATTTTGGACCGAATTGATCCAAACATCTTTGAAAAATCGTAAACTGCCCCCCACCAGCTGAGCTGGAATGAGGGTTGCACCTTCATGCGGACTTGGGGGCTGGCTTTGATCTCTTAAATGGATTGGACTTATTCCAATTTGAGGAAGGCTTCCAATTGGAAACAGATTCCTTGGGGGAAGGATTAGATTTCTGTTCCTTATTTTGTTGAAAGGAACAAAAACGGTTAGAAGCTTTAGATTTACCCTTAGGTCTTTTATCCTGAGGCAAAAAAAATCCCTTCCCCCCAGTGACAGTTGAAATTATTGAATCCAACTGAGAACCAAATAACTTATTACCTTGGAAAGAAAGAGATAGCAATCTGGACTTAGAAGTCATGTCAGCATTCAAGATTTAAGCTACAAAGCTCTTCTAGCTAAATAGCTAAAGACATAGATTTAACATCAATTTTGATGAAATCAAAAATAGCATCACAGATAAAATGATTAGCATGTTGGAGTAGCGAACAATTGCTAGACAAATCAGAATCCAATTCATGTTGCGCTAAATGTTCAACCAAAAAGTTGATGCAGCTGCCAACATCAGCCAAAGAATATCAGACCTGAAAAGATGACCAGCATATAAATATGCTTTCCTAGAATAAGAGTCAAATTTTCTATCTAAAGGATCTTTAAAAGAAGTACTATCTCTGTAGGAATAGTAGTACGTTTAGCAAGAGTAGAGATAGCCCCATCAACTTTCGGGATCTTTTCCAAAACTCTAAAGAAATTGCTGGAAAGGGTACAATTTTTTAAACCTTGAAGAAGAACAAAAGAAGTACCAGGCCTATTCCATTCCTTAGAAATCATATCAGAAATAGCATCAGGAACTGGAAAAAAACAGGAGGTTTATAAACAGCATTTAAACGTTTACCTAGTTTTAATATCAAGAGAACTAGTTCCTCCATATCCAATGTAATCAACACTTCTTTTAAAAAAGAATGAATATACTCCAATTTAAACAAATAAGAAGATTTATCCAGTGTTAATATCTTGAGCAGGATCTTCTGAACCAGGTAGATCCTCATCATAGAAGGATAATTCTTGTATGTTGTCGGTCATTTGAAATTTCATCAACTTTATGAGAAGTTTTAAAAGACCTTTTACGTTTATCAGAAGGCGGAATTGGCATATAGCAGCCTTCTGTATAGAATAAGAAATAATTCTTTTAAATTTACAGGTATATCTTGTGCATTAGATGTTGAGGGAACAGCAACAGTAATGATACTACTACATGATGGATACATTTTCTGCATGTAAAAGTTTATCATGACAACTATTACAAACCACAACTGGAGATATAACCTCCACAAGTTTACAACATATGCACTTAGCTTTGGTCAGAACCGTTAGTCTGGCAGCAAAGTTCCAACCGTGATTTCTGAGACATCTGCAAATGTAAAGAGAAAAAACAACATATAAAGCAAAAATCTATCAATTTCTTCCTTATATGGCAGTTTCACGGAATGGGAAAAAATGCAAACAGCAAAGCCCTCTGACATAGAGAAAAGGCAAGAGGCATAAAGGAAATGGGGCCTTAATAATTAACTTATTTGGTGCCAAGTATGACGCACTGGCCACAAACAGAAAACTATTTTTTGGCGCCAAAAACGTCCGCGAAATGACACACTCGCGTCACAGAAGACGCACCTTGATGAAGGACTCTTAGTTTGATGCCGGAAGATGATCCAAAATTGCTGTCAATGAATTTAACTTTGCGGCAAAAAAATCTCGCGCCAAGAATGACGCAATAAACTTAAGCATTTTTGCGCCCTCAGCTGAGCCTAATTCTGCCAGCAAATTTAAAAGATAGTCAATTTGAAAAAGACTACACCCCAGGTAAGAAAATACATTTTTTCCTAAAAAACATTTCCCAGATATGAAACTGACAGTCTGCAAAAGGAAATATACTGAAAACCCTGAATCATGGCAAATATAAGTAGAATACATAAATTTAGAACTTTATCAAATACATAAAGTGCCAAACCATAGCTGAGAGTGTCTTAAGTAAATAAAAACATACTTATCAAAGACACCCATCCACATATAGCAGATAGCCAAACCAGTACTGAAACGGTTATCAGTAGAGTTAATGGAATATGAGAGTATATCGTCGATCTGAAAAGGGAGGTAGGAAATGAATCTCTACGACCGATAACAGAGAACCTAAGAAATAGATCTCCCGTGATGAAAACCATAGAATTCAATAGGTGATACTCCCTTCACATCCCTCTGACATTCACTGTACTCTGAGAGGAATCGGGCTTCAAAATGCTGAGAAGCGCATATCAACGTAGAAATCTTAGCAGAAACTTACTTCACCACCTTCCATAGGAGGCAAAGTTGTAAAACTGAATTGTGGGTGTGGTGAGGGGTGTATTTATAGACATTTTGAGGTTTTGGAAACTTTGCACCTCCTGGTAGAATTGTATATCCCATACGTCACTAGCTCATGGCCAATTACATGAAAGAAATCAGAAATTTTGTGGATTAATAAAAAAAAAAAAAGGGTTCAGATAAAAATAATTTGCTTGGAGTAGTAGGTGATTGGTTTAAATAAACATGAAACCCAAACTATTTCTTTCATAAGAGAATAACAACAGTCATATGTGCAGCCACCAATCAGCAGCTAGCTCCCTGTAATGCATTTCTGCTCCTGAGCCTACCTAGGTATTGTTGACTGAGAAGCAATGCACCACAGGGAGCTAGCTGAATACATCAGGTAAGCTAATGACAACATATACGTGCAGCCACCAATTAGCAGCTAGCTAGTTCATTAATGCTCCTGAGCCTGCCTAAGTATGATTTTCATCAAAGAATACAAAGAGAATGAAGCAAATTAGATAATAGAACTAAATTGTAAAGTTGTTTAAAATTACATGCTCTATCTGAATCATGGAAGATAATGTTTTTGTATCTGGGAGAGTTATCACTTCCAAATTTAGAATATTATAATCTAAGATGCTTTGGGGAAATTGTAGCTGATTGGTTAACAAAGAACAGTTATTGAACCTCGATATATTTGGAAAACAATATGATCTAGCTATATTCAGTCAAAGTCATTACACATATACCACATGGACAACTGTCCACTAAAAAAACTTTACAATGATTGCATGGCAAAAATGTGTAAAAGATGAAATGGTAAATATACTATTTCAAATCATCTTCCTATTGTTAGAAATCCTGATTAGTTACATTTTTGGGTGAAAATTGGATAATTTCATATTGGAATAAAATCGTAATAATTCAAGAGTCACTGGGTCTAATGAATAATTTGGTTCAAAAAGGGAATATTTTACAAATATTTCAAGTTCTAGAAAAAACTATAAAGAAAACTATAAGTAAAATAGAAAAATATGTCATCTTCTTGGAGTGAGTCTCATATACACCTTTTACAGTGAGTATATATAATTCTCCTTGGCATATCTCCAGATGGAGAAAGGTATAGAACATTTTTTGTAAAAAAAAACGTACACTAGATTATGCTAACCTTTTATATTGCTTCTACGAGTGCTCAACAATTTATAAAATAAAAAAAAAAGATAAAAAGTAAGCTTCTGAATAATGATAATGTATAATGGTGTATAAGGAATAATGGTGAATAATGAGAATGTTCAGTTTAATCCAGAAGATAATTTTTCCTTATGGATGCTAAAATCATTGGTAATAAAGCAAAGCTAATAAATATAGTTATTTTAGTGGCCAAGAAATTAATTTTTAAAAGCTGGAAATCTAAATGAGAGCCAAGATACAAAATAATTAGTAAAGTTATATTATTATATGATATCAGAACAACTTGATACACAAATGAGTAGTGTAAAAATATTACATAATTTATACTAAATTGGGGGGGGAGGGTATATCTTAAAACCCTTGATCATGACATCCAAATGCTAGCTAGTGAGAGGAGGATAATTTGATGATGCTTGTTTATTCCACTCCCCCCACACACACGTTATGCCTAATGCAGGATAGCATGAGATATTTTTCTTTGATAAAAAGATCCATAATATAAATTTATGTGAGATTATTTAATTTTATATGTTTGTTTTTGTTTGTCATTGTTGGATCTTGATCTTGTCTACTTTCTTTTTTTTATTTAAAACATTAAAAATAGTGTGTAAACAAGGTTGAATAGAAACCATTTTAGATTGTTATGTTAACATCCTATATTCTACCAAGTCTTGTTTTCATATTCACTTTTATTACCTGTTTTATGTCTTTCTCTAATTGTCCTCAGCAGTAGAGATATATAAGGGGAAACCTAGGTTTCTACATGACAAATCCCATTACTTTAGTTTCTACTTTATAAATACTAAACCTTTACACTTATATCTTCAATAGTGAAAAAACTAATATAATTTGAAAAATATATCTACATCATATTCACAAGCTAATTTTCGCTTTGAATGGATCATTATATCTCACATTTATTTTCAATTTAATATCCCTTTAAGAATCACAGACACTCATAATAGCACAATACCAATTATTCTATTGTCATTTAAGTATGTGACGCCACATTCTTTTTCTTCCTGTCAGCGCTGTATACCACTTCCAGGGAAAAGATTGGAGAGTTGATTTTACATCAGGGACAGAATCCCAAGTGTACAAAGCTAAGAACGGGCACCTGACAGTGGTAAGTCAGATTTTACACCACCTATAATCTTTATTAAAATATACATTTGTCTTTAGCTTGTGAGGATTGTGGATTACATAAAGATGACTTCAAACAGCATAAAGGTTGCTTAGCCTAGCTACACAATCTTTTCAAGTGTTCCCCAGACATTATTTGATTCTTGGGGGTAGATTTATCAAGCAGCGAATGCTGCTTTCTACGCCGAAAGTTTAGAAGCAGAAGTCGTAAAACCGCTGCTCCTCAACTTGTCTGCCACCTTTTTTTTTTTTAATTGACACCCACTGCTAGCGGCCGATTGACTGCAAATGTGCAGGGGATGGCATTGCACAAGCATTTCACAAGATGCATTTAGCAATGTTGGATAAATCTACCTATTGGTCTTATTTTGCTTAATAGTAAAGGGTTATTTGTTATCTACCTATAAAAGAATAGTGAAAGGCATTTATTAAGACTATATAGAAAACATCAGGGTTGTTTGTAGTCCAATATAACAGTTTCTGTAAGGACAAAGGTTTTATTTTGCAATAATATAGGCTATTTCTCCTCTGTAAAAGGCAAATTGAGTTAAGAGACTGTACCCGAGTTGCACTGGCCTGTTAAGGGAGGATTTTTTTTTAGCTGTTTTTAATTCTCAGTTAAGGGTCTCTATATTTTATGCAAATTACCCGGGGGTCACCCTAAGAGTACAAAGGGGAAATCAGATGTGCACTCCTTGTTCACGTGCTTAGAGAGATACAACTGCACCTCACTGATGAGGTCCAGAGAGGCTGAAATATAAACCTGGGGTTCTCTCATTCAGAGGACTGCCTGTTATTTTAAGACTGGGCTAGCTTTTCAGCAGGATCAGACTGATATATTTACAGGATTTCCACCTCTGTGGAAGCCATAGTTAGCTAAAAAAAAATGGAACTTGCCTATTGAACAAGCAGGATTTTTATTTTTGTTGTTTATTCTGTTTTATGGTTCTCTATATTTTCTCTTTTACTTCCATTTGCTTTTTCATACAGCTTAAAGGTATGTTCTAGTGTAAAAATAAAATGTTCTGAGTACTTACATATACTGTATATCAATCATTGGCTGTGTCTAGCTCGGACAGCACAGAATTGCTCTGGGTATGATACTTAGACGTGACTAACCAATTAAAAATAATTAAACATAATAAGATTAAAAAAAATAAAATACAGTAATGGAACTTTTTTATACTAGAATTTAAGTAGTTTATAACATATAATTTAACACAGTGTTCTTTGTTATTTCTATCTCTGCACTCGCTTCCTATGGCCTTATATGTGTGCATATATTTGTTTAATTTTAACTAAATTATATGTTCCCGTTTTGCAGGTGTCACCCAGGATAAAATCCTAACCATCAGTTCCTTATGATTAAAAAATTGAAAAAGGACGACAAATACCTCAAACATAACAACAAGAGGAATTTTCACAAATTTACCTGGGATTATTGCAGCAACTAGGACTCAAGAAGGAAAAAAATGTATATATCCAGGGTTATTGAAATATATGGAAACTATTTCACTCCACGGGAATGATATCATCAGTTGTTTGACTTTTGACTTCACTGTGAAGAACCTTGAAACAGGAAATGAACAGAATTGCAATGTTTAACTGGAGAAAACTAGATTGCCATTCTTTATCCCAGCGCCACAGTAAACTTCAGAGTAACTCAAAAGTATTGTCTCCTCAATAAACATGAACCATTTTGTTGTTAAGAAGTCCAAGTAAAAAGTGAAACATTGAGTCTGTTCACACGTGGACAAAACAAAAATAATGATAAAAATGCGCTATACCTCAAAATAATGTTAAAAATGTTTGCAATAAGTTTGCAGATATGTCCTTTTTGTTAATATAAAAATTGCAAATTGCAATGTTTCAATTTGATCGGATGGTAAAAAGAAACAGTACCTCTGATGGAAGGTAAAACCAATACAACTTCCTGTGCTCAGGGATATTTGGCAATGTTATTACAAATGATTCCAAGATGATTCCAAATGATTAGTTTCTGGGATCCCTTTGGTTCCAGGGAAAAACACTGCGCCCAAGCCTTGCTGCCTTTAATCCAGCCTGGTATTCCCAAACCAGGGCTTCGTATGCAGGAACAGATGTATATGTAAAGAGAAAAGATGGCGCAAAAGGCAGGACTCAAGTGAAAGCGTTTAATGACACAATATATTACACATACATATATGCACTTACAAGATTAAAATGAATTTGCTGCAATTAGGAGGATCATGGGTGGTATAGATCTTATTGCTTCCCACAGCCGGCTTGTTGTGAATGCCGAGCGCTGCTGCACTGGATATGACTGGCAGGTAAATCCGGATACCTTGTCAGCAAGTCCTGTGGCTGTTGTGAGTGCAGGATACCGATACCTCTGTTCCAACCTAAATTGTCAGTTCAATACCCTGACGCGTTTCCCCCGGTCAGCGGCCGGGCTTCTTCAAGAACTGACAATTTAGGTTGGAACAGAGGTATCGGTATCCTGCACTCACAACAGCCACAGGACTTGCTGACAAGGTATCCGGATTTACCTGCCAGTCATATCCAGTGCAGCAGCGCTCGGCATTCACAACAAGCCGGCTGTGGGAAGCAATAAGATCTATACCACCCATGATCCTCCTAATTGCAGCAAATTCATTTTAATCTTGTAAGTGCATATATGTATGTGTAATATATTGTGTCATTAAACGCTTTCACTTGAGTCCTGCCTTTTGGCCATCTTTTCTCTTTACATATACATCTGTTCTCACATGTGGACAAAAAGACCATTAAGCCTTAAAATGTTACATCTGATCATATACTGTATATTTAGTGCACCAACAAATACCAGTAGTTGCAACTAAAGGGTAGATGTGTTAGTAGCTGAAAAACACTTTCTTACCATTGTGGAAAAGCTTCTCGAGCATTTGTTTCACAAAACGTTATCATTAACGTCAAAAAGGAATTTTCGTAGATAATTTGATAATTTTTTTTCTAAAGTATTTGAAATTGCAGCCCACAGCTGGAAAAAGGCAGCCTTACATGTGAACTGATGTGGCATCTGGGTATAGAGCAGGGCTGCAAAAAATAATCAGTAAGATTGATCATAAAAAGAGTTGTCAATGAATCTGATTATGGATTAGGTGGTCTGCAATTAGTTGGTCCAGTTGCACGACACCAGTTGCTTCATTCAGACAAACTCCTGCATATAGTATTGTGCAAAAAAAGTGTTTAGTTTTTTTCTCCATTAATTTTCTCTAATTAATCAGATAGAAATAATTTTTTTTTTTTTTACACAATACCATGTGCAGGGTTCATCAAAGTGAAGCAGCTGGTGCCATACAACTGAACAACTGATCGCAGACCACCTAATCAATAATGAGATTACTTGACAACTATTTTTATGATCAATCTTACAGATTAGTTGTTGCAGCCCTAGTACACTCTGTATAACATTAACTGGTCTTATCTGGGAATGTAGCTGTCATAAACAGGCTTCATTTGACCAGACATGTTTGATTACATTTCTGTCAGTAGCAAAAGCCTAAGGAACTTGTCACAATCTGACAATCATACTGTTAGTTGTGCACAAGGGTAAATCATTTGTCCTATGGATTTCTTTGGTTTAGGTCTGGAAGTGCCTGGCTTATTTGATATAAATATGTTCATGGCTATCAAGCCACTGACTTGACTATTAATCTTTATAATTATACAAACTTCCACACAATTAGGTGAAATGCAACTGTATTGACATTGTTATTGTTTTCTGTTTTTAGAACAATGAGACGTTTGTGTTGTATACCAGGACATAGTGGGGACTTTTGTCATTTTTACTTCCTGAAGATTTTTAAAAAATAAAGAAATCAAAACTATCAACAAATTTCACACAGATCGCAGAAGATAACATATGATTGGGTAAAGGGGAGTCTGGTGCTGTGAGAGGATATGATGTCACTTTCTATTCAAGCATGGGGATTAGTGCACACTATAAAATATTTTTAAAGTTAGAAGGTCTGCAAAGTCATTGCATAATTCCAGATTATTTATTATATACTATACTCAAGTTTAAATTGTTTTACTGAATTTACTGCTCGGCACTCCAAGAGAAAAACAATGTTCCCATACTCATTGATATGCAGGAAAAAAACACAAAATACAAATTTATGTACTAAAAACTGGCCAGCCATAGTAACCTGTTTAGTAGACTGTAGTTCAAGTCACAGCATCTCCAATATTTATAATTATGTGTATTAAAACAACTGATATTGACTATTATTTATTATGCATTTTGCTAACAAAACTAGTTTTAAATGCTCTTAAAATATGTATCTTTTGCAATACAGTTATTAAACTGTGTGTACAGGTATATAGATACACACACACACATTTATATGTATATTTTACAGCTGAGAGCTGGAGTTCCTAAGCTCCAGACATCTGCCCGCATAAGGAACCAGAGCACGATCGGTGCTACGGTTCCATATGAAGGCAGATGCCAGATTGTTACAGACTGTGTCACTGTCTGGAACGAACATTCTGCCGGCGGAATGTGTGAGAGGGGAGAGGAGGGAGTGGGAGGACCTTACACACAGAAAATAGAAACTAAAGGGAGAGGGAGGGAAGGGGCGCTGTGCTACAGAAAAAGGGGTGGGGGACCACTACACTACAGAAACTTAAATAAAATATTATATAAAATAAGCAATTTATAGGTACTGGCAGACAGCTGCCAGTACCTAAGATGGTGGCACTAGTTAGAGGGAGGAGGGTTTGAGAGCTGTTTGGGAGGAATCGGGGAGGTTGGAGGGTAAGGGGGGATCCTACATTGCAGAAAATATTAAAAATAAATACAAATATTTAATTGCAAAAAAACAAACATAATTTATGTAAGAACTTACCTGATAAATTCGTTTCTTTCATATTGGCAAGAGTCCATGAGCTAGTGACATATGGGATATACAATCCTACCAGGAGGGGCAAAGTTTCCCAAACCTCAAAATGCCTATAAATACACCCCTCACCACACTGAAAATTCAGTTTAACGAATAGCCAAGCAGTGGGGTGATAAAGAAAGGAGTAGAAAGCATCAACAAAGGAAATTTGGAAATAATGTGCTTTATACAAAAAATCATAACCACCATAAAAAGGGTGGGCCTCATGGACTCTTGCCAATATGAAAGAAATTAATTTATCAGGTAAGTTCTTACATAAATTATGATTTCTTTCATGTAATTGGCAAAAGTCCATGAGCTAGTGACATATGGGATATCAATACCCAAGATGTGGATCTTCCACTCAAGAGTCACTAGAGAGGGAGGGAATAAAAATAAAAACAGCCATATTCCGCTGAAAAAATTAATCCACAACCCAAAAAAATAAGTTTATTTTCATTTTTGAAAGAAAAAAACTTAAATCAAAAGCAGAAGAATCAAACTGAAACAGCTGCCTGAAGAACTTTTCTACCAAAAACTGCTTCCGAAGAAGCAAATACATCAAAACGGTAGAATTTAGTAAATGTATGCAAAGAGGACCAAGTTGCTGCTTTGCAAATCTGATCAACTGAAGCTTCATTCTTAAAAGCCCACGAAGTGGAGACCGATCTAGTAGAAAGAGCTGTAATTCTCTGAGGCGGGGCCTGACCCGACTCCAAATAAGAAGCCAAGGAAATAGCAGAAGCCTTCTGACCTTTCCTAGGACCTGAAAATAAAACAAATAGACTGGAAGTCTTCCTGAAATCTTTAGTAGCTTCCACATAATATTTCAAAGCTCTTACCACATCCAAAGAATGTAAGGATCTCCAAAGAATTCTTAGGATTAGGACATAAGGAAGGGACAACAATTTTTCTACTAATGTTGTTAGAATTCACAACCTTAGCTAAAAATTGAAAAGAAGTCCGCAAAACTGCCTTATCCTGATGAAAAATCAGAAAAGGAGACTCACAAGAAAGAGTAGATAACTCAGAAACTCTTCTAGCAGAAGAGATGGCCAAAAGAAACAACACTTTCCAAGAAAGTAGTTTAATGTCTAAAGAATGCATAGGTTCAAATGGAGGAGCCTGTAAAGCCTTCAGAATCAAATTAAGACTCCAAGGAGGAGAAATTGACTTAATGACAGGCTTAATACGAATTAAAGCCTGTACAAAACAGTGTATATCAGGAAGTATAGCAATCTTTCTGTGAAATAAAACAGAAAGAGCGGAGATTTGTCCTTTCAAGGAACTTGCAGACAAACCCTTATCCAAACCATCCTGAAGAAACTGTAAAATTCTAGGAATTCTAAAAGAACGCCAAGAGAATTTATGAAAAGAACACCATGAAATGTAAGTCTTCCAAACTCTATAATAAATCTTTCTAGAGACAGATTTACGAACTTGTAACATAGTATTAATCACTGAGTCAGAGAAACCTCTATGACTTAGAACTAAGCGTTCAATTTCCATACCTTCAATTTTAATGATTTGAGATCCTGATGGAAAAACGGACCTTGAGATAGTAGGTCCGGCCCTAACGGAAGTGGCCAAGGCGGGCAACTGGACATCCGAACCAGATCTGCATACCAAAACCTGTGTGGCCATGCTGGAGCCACCAGCAACACAAAAGACTGTTCCATGATGATTTTGGAGATCACTCTTGGAAGGAGAACTAGAAGCGGTAAGATGTAAGCAGGATGATAACACCAAGGAAGTGTCAGCGCATCCACTACTTCCGCCTGAACATCCCTGGACCTGGACAGGTATCTGGGAAGTTTCTTGTTTAGATGAGAGGCCATGAGATCTATCTCTGGAAGACCCCACATCTGAACAATCTGAGAAAACACATATGGATGGAGAGACCACCAGTAAAGTCTGGCGGCTGAGATAATCCGCCTCCCAATTGTCTACACCTGGGATATGCACCGCAGAGATTAGACAGGAGCTGGATTCCGCCCAAGCAAGTATCCGAGATACTTCTTTCATAGCTTGGGGACTGTGAGTCCCACCCTGATGATTGACATAAGCCACAGTTGTGATATTGTCTGTCTGAAAACAAATTAACGGTTCTCTCTTTAGCAGAGGCCAGAACTGAAGAGCCCTGAGAATTGCACGGAGTTCTAAAATATTTATTGGTAATCTCGCCTCTTGAGATTTCCAAACCCCTTGTGCTGTCAGGGATCCCCAAACAGCTCCCCAACCTGAAATACTCGCATCTGTTGAGATCACAGTCCAGGTTGGCCGAACAAAAGAAGCCCCTTGAACCAAACAATGGTGATCTATCCACCATGTCAGAGAGTGTCATACATTGGGATTCAAGGATATTAATTGTGATATCTTTGTATAATCCCTGCACCATTGATTCAGCATACAAAGCTGTAGAGGTCTCATGTGAAAACGAGCAAAGGGGATCGCGTCCGATGCTGCAGTCATGAGACCTAAAACTTCCATGCACATAGCCACTGAAGGGAATGACTGAGACTGAAGGTGCCGGCATGCTGTGACCAATTTTAAACGTCTCTTGTCTGTTAGAGACAGAGTCATGGACACTGAATCTATCTGGAAGCCTAAAAAGGTGACCCTTGTCTGAGGAATCAAGAAACATTTTGGTAAATTGATCCTCCAACCATGTTTCCGAAGAAACAACACTAGTTGATTAGTGTGAGATTCTGCAGTACGTAAAGACTGAGCTAGAACCAAGATATCGTCCAAATAAGGAAACACTGCAATACCCTGTTCTCTGATTACAGATAGTAGGGCACCCAGTATCTTTGAAAATGGAAGAGCAACAAATTGGTAATGCTTGTCTAGAAAAGAGAATCTCAGAAACTGATAGTGTTCTGGATGAATCGGAATATAAAGGTATGCATCCTGCAAGTCTATTGTGGACATATAATGTCCTCGCTGAACAAAAGGCAGAATAGTCCTTATAGTCACCATCTTGAAAGTTGGTACTCTTACATAACGATTCAAAATTTTCAGATCCAGAACTGGTCTGAATAAATTTTCTTTCTTTGGTACAATGAATAGGTTTGAATAAAACCCCAAACCTTGTTCCTGAGGAGGAACTGGCATGATTACTCCTGAAGACTCCAGGTCTGAAACACACTTCAGAAAAGCCTGAGCTTTTACTGGATTTACAGGGATACATGAGAGAAAAAATCTTCTCACAGGAGGTCTTACTCTGAATCCTATTCGATACCCTTGAGAGACAATGCTCTGAATCCAATGATTTTGGACAGATTTTATCCAAAAATCCTTGAAAAACCTTAATCTGCCCCCTACCAGCTGAGCTGGAATGAGGGCCGCACCTTCATGCGGACTTAGGGGCTGACTTTGGTTTCCTAAATGGCTTGGATTTATTCCAATTTGAGGAAGGCTTCCAATTGGAAGCAGATTCCTTGGGGGGGAGGATTGAGTTTTTGTTCCTTATTCTGACGAAAGGAACGAAAACGATTAGAAGCCTTAGATTTACCCCTAGGTTTTTTATCCTGAGGCAGAAAAAATCCTTTTCCCCCAGTGATAGTTGAAATAATATAATCCAACTGAGAACCAAATAAATTATTACCTTGGAAAGAAAGAGATAGTAATCTAGATTTAGATGTCATATCAGCATTCCAAGATTTAAGCCACAAAGCTCTTCTAGCTAATACAGCTAAAGACATGGATCTAACATCAATTTTGATGATATCAAAAATGGCATCACAAATAAAATGATTAGCATGTTGCAGTAAGCGAATAATGCTAGATATGTCAGAATCCAATTCTTGTTGCGCTAAATTCTCCAACCAGAAAGTTGATGCAGCCGCAACATCAGCCAAAGAAATAGCAGGTCTGAGAAGATGACCTGAATATATATAGGCCTTCCTTAGATAAGATTCAAGCTTCCTATCTAAAGGATCCTTAAAGGAAGTACTATCTTCCATAGGAATAGTGGTACGTTTAGCAAGAGTAGAAATAGCCCCATCAACTTTGGGGATTTTTTCCCAAAACTTTATAGATTTTGCTGGTAAAGGATACAATTTTTTAAACCTTGAAGAAGGAATAAAAGAAGTACCTGGCTTATTCCATTCCCTAGAAATCATATCAGAAATAGCCTCAGGAATAGGAAAAACCCCTGGAGAAACCACAGGAGGTTTAGAAACAGCATTTAAACGTTTATTAGACTGAACGTCAATAGGACTGGTTACCTCAATATCCAAAGCAATTAACACTTATTTTAATAAAGAACGGATATACTCTATTTTAAATAAATAAGTAGATTTGTCAGTGTCAATGTCTGAGGAAGGATCTTCTGTCTCAGATAGATCCTCATCAGAAGAGGATAAATTATTATGTTGTTGGTCATTTGAAATTTCATCAGCTAAATGAGAAGTTTTAAAAGACCTTTTACGTTTATTCGAAGGTGGAAATGAAGACAAAGCCTTCAGAATAGAATCAGAAACAAATTCTTTAAAATTTACAGGTATATCATGCACATTAGAAGTTGAAGGAACTGCAACTGGCAATGTACTATTACTGATGGAAACACTATCTGCATGTAAAAGTTTATCATGACAACTATTACAAATGACATTCGGTGAAATAATTTCTACAATTTTAAAACAAATGCACTTAGCTTTGGTAGAACCGATGTCAGGCAGCAATGTTCCAGCAGAAACTTCTGAGACAGGATCAGATTGGGACATCTTGCACAATGTAAGAGAAAAAACAACATATAAAGCAAAATTATCTATTTCCTTATATGACAGTTTCAGGAATGGGGAAAAATGCAATAGCATAGGCCTCTGATAGAGAAAAAAAGCAAGAGGCAAACATACAAGGGGTATTGAAATAATGAAAAAGTTTGGCGCCAAGTATGACGCACAACGTAACGTAAACTTTTTTTGGTGCCAAAAATAACTGGAAATGACCCACTCGCGTCACTAATGACGCCGCCATGTGAAAGGTCTCGGCGTCACGTATGACGCCGGAAATGAATAAGTTGCGTCATAAACGTATTTTTTCACGCCAAAAATATTTTCGCGCCAAGAATGACGCAATAAAGTTTAGCATTTGACGCACCCGCGGGCCTAATACCCGCAATTGCAAGAAGTAGTCAATTGAAAAAAAGACTAAACCCCAGGTAAGAAATACATTTCTTAAAATGTTTATATTCCCCAAATATGAAACTGACAGTCTGCAGATGGAAATTCATGAACCTGACTCATGGCAAATATAAGTACAATACATATATTTAGAACTTTATATAAATGCATAAAGTGCCAAACCATATGAAAACATACTTACCAAAAGACACTCATCCACATATAGCAGATAGCCAAACCAGTACTAAAACAGTTATTAGTAGAGGTAATGGTAAATTGAGAGTATATCGTCAATCTGAAAAGGGAGGTAGGAGATGAATCTCTACGACCGATAACAGAGAACCTATGAAATAGACCCCCGTTAGGGAAATCATCGTATTCAAATAAGTGATACTCCCTTCACGTCCCTCTGACATTCGTTGTACTCTGAGAGGAATCGGGCTTCAACAATGCTGAGAAGCGCATATCAACGTAGAAATCTTAGCACAAACTTACTTCACCACCTCCATAGGAGGCAAAGTTTGTAAAACTGAATTGTGGGTGTGGTGAGGGGTGTATTTATAGGCATTTTGAGGTTTGGGAAACTTTGCCCCTCCTGGTATGATTGTATATTCCATATGTCACTAGCTCATGGACTCTTGCCAATTATATGAAAGAAATAATTATGCTTACCTGATAATTTAATTTCATTCTTGGCAGTGAGAGTCCACGAGAACATTCATAACCTATGGGAAATACTATTCCTGGTCACAAGGATGCGGAGAATGACAACCCAAACAGCACTATAAATATCCTTCCCACTTCCACTACCACTACCCTCCAGTAGTTCAGTCGAGAATAAGGAAAAGTGAAGAGAGATACAAGTGGTACAGAGGTAAGAAAACAACTGCCGCCATTACCAAATAGTAAATCGGGCGGTGTTGTGGACTCTCACTGCCAAGAAATGAAATTATCAGGTAAGCGTAATTTTTTATTTTCCTTCAGTTGGCAGTTTGATTCTACGAAACCAATACCCAAGCTGTGGAGTTTACGAATGTTCAGGAGGGAAAAATAAGGGAGGCAGTCCTAAGAATCAGGCACCACCATTCGTAGAACCCTTCTCCCAAAAGATGCTTCCACCAAAGCAAAAACATCAAACTTATAGAATGTTGTGAAAGTGTGTAAAGAAGACCATGTTGCAGCCTTACAGATCTGCTCAACTGACGTCTCATTTTTGAAGGCCCAAATAGTAGACACTGCACGGGTAGAAAAGGCTGTGATTCTCAAAGGGGGCTCCTAGCCCACTTCTCTGTAGGCCGTACTTATCAGACTTCTCAGCCAAAAGGACATAGTAACAGCTGAGGCCTTTTGCCCCTTGCGCTTACCGTTATACATAATGAATAAGGAAGAAGACTGGCGAAACTCCTTAGTAGCGTAAAGGTAGAGTTTCAACGCTCTGACCACATCCAAATTGTGCAACAGTCTCTAATTATAGGAAGACAGGTTGGAACAAAGAGAAGGAAGCACAATCTCCTGATGTTATGTGTATTCACCACCTTAGATAGAAAGCCTGGTTGAGTCCTCAACACAGCCTTATCCTGATGGATGAAACAAAATAGGAGTTTGTGGAGGGTGCTGAGTGCCAAATTGAGTAATTTAGAAAAAGTGAAAAAAGAAAGCACCAATATACAGCACTCACTTATAGAAAGTATAAGGGGGTAAGGGCCCCAGCAGGGTATTAAAATATAACTTTTATTGTAAGTACAGCTAAAAATCTGTAGGAGACGGATAACATAAATCACATACAATTATTAAAAATGGCACAGATAGAGACCAGTGTATAACCACAACGTGATGATGTATATAATATTAAATCCTGAAAAGGTTAAAGTATCACCCACATTTCATGATCAGGGTAATCACTATAAGGAGAACGGGGACACAGTCCCAAAATATATGACAGTAAGTCCTATGGGGGATACCGAAAACCAAAAACAGCAAATGAAGCCTAATTCAACAAGTGGAACCAATATCACACCAGCAGATATCTAGTACAGAGTATATGCAGATAGTAATGTTTATTGCCTATAATACTAAGATAGATAAAAAAGGAACCACATATGTGGAAAACAATATATACTATCATACGGGACACAGTCCCTAATTGTACTGGTAGGGGACAAATAGCCCAATAAGTATTCATCTAAACCCAAAGTACAAATGTGACACAATTTATGGGGAAAGCCCCAATAACTTGAGGTACAAAATATGCGCTAGGATATGCAGATACTAGTGAAGTGATGTTTTTCCATATAATTGTGAGATAGATAATCCTGATGGATCACCAGATACGGAGGATCGCACATCAAAGCTGAAAGCTCTGACACTCTGCGAGCACAGGCAACAAAAATACCAATTTCCAAGTGAGCAACTTGTTATCAACAAAATGCAAAGGCTTGAACGGAGCTCTCTGAAGAACCTCAAGATCTAAATTTAAGCTCCACAGGGGAGAAAGAGGTTTAAAAACAGGTCTAATTTGGGCCAAAGCCTGAGCGAACTCTTGAACACCTGGCAAACTAGTCAACCTATTATGAAACAAAACCAAAAGGGCAGATACCTGACACTTGATAGAATTGGCCAACAGGCCTTTCTCCAGACCCTCCTGGAGAAACTGAAGGATAAGCAGAGTCTTGACTCTATGCCAAGAAAAACCTCGTTGGTCACACCAGTTAAGATAAGCCTGGTGACTGGCTTGCAAGCCTGAATAAGAGTATCAATCACATTTTCAGGCAAGTCTCTCTGAGCCAAAATCAACTGTTTAATCTCCAGGCAGTCAGCCTCAGAGTTTCTAAATGTTGGTAAAGGAACTGTCCTTAAGTCAGCAGATCCTGACGAAGAGGCAACCGCCAAGGAGAAGCAGACTATAATTTTACAAAATCTGTATACCAGGTCCTGGATGGCCACGCAGGCGCTATCAGAATAGTTGAAATTCTGTCCTGTTTGATCCGGACAACCTCCGGATGGAACAAAGAAACCAGGTTGAAGTTCCAATTAAATGCTTGAGCATTCACCAGCTCTGCCTGAGGATCTCTAGACCTCGATCCGTACCTCGGGAGCTTGGTATTGAAGCGGGAAACCATAAGATCTATATTTGGAACACCCCATCTGTGAGATATCTTCAAAAAAATCTACTGATTCAGAGACTACTCCCCTGAGTAAGGAGTGTGCCTGCTCAGGAAATACCCTTCCCTATTCTCCACACCTGGAATGTAGATAGCTGAGACTTGACATTAATGTCTCTCTGCCCACTGTAGGATTTGGGACACCTCCCGTATCACCAGAGAGCTTCAAGTGCGACCCTGATTGTTGATGTAGGCCATGGTCGTGATGTCAGACTAAAATTGGATATACAGGGAAGAACCCACTTGAGGCCATGCTAGAAGCACATTGTATATAGCCCTCAACTGGAGAATGTTGATTGGGAGAGATACCTCCTCCGGACGCCAGGTTCCCTGAGCTCTCAGAGAAACCCACATCTCCCGACAGACTCGTGTCTGTGGTGATTATTACCCAGGTGGGGCGACAAACTCATTCCTAGAAGAACTGGAGCTGGCAATTGCCACCAGGCATGACTCTCTCTCACCTGATCATTCAGATGGATGAACAGAGACAGATCTGAATGATCTCCATTCCACTGAGCATACACAACTGTAGTGGTCTCAGATGAAAGCAAGTAAACTGTATAGCATCCAATGCTGCAACCATGAGACCTACCACCTCCATGCATTGTGCTACCGAAAGTATGGACATTGGACTGAAGCAGACACACTCCCTGAAGTTTCTTCCTGGGCTGGTCTGTAAGATAGATGAGCATACTGACAGAGTCTATGATCGTTCCCAGAAAGTTGACTCTCGTTGCTGGAACAAGAGAGCTCTTTTCTAGGTTGACCTTCCAACCATGAGCCTGAAGACACGAAAAATAACCTCTGAGCCCCTGGAAAGGATGGAGCCTGAACCAGAATGTCGTCCAAGTAAGGGGCCACGGCAATCCCCTGTAGATGAACCACAGCTAGTAAAGCTCCCAGCACCTTGGTGAACACTTGTAGTGCTGTAGCTAGTCCAAAAGGAAGCATGACAAACTGGTATTGTTTGTCTAAGAAGGCAAATCGAAGGATACAGCAATGATCCTTGTGGATCGGGATGTAAAGGTACGTGTCCTTTAAGTGTACATTAGACATGAACTGACCCTCTTGAACTAAGGGAAGGATGGACCTTATTCCCATCTTGAAGGTGGGAACCCTTACAAATTTGTTAAATCCCTTCAAATCCAAAATAGGGCAGAACTTGTCCTTTTTGGGAACCGCAAAGAGGTTGGAGTAAAACCCTTCTCTTTCTACTGGGGGATCTGGAACCACTACTCCCATTGAGAGGAGGTCATCCACGCAATGGAGCAGAGATACTCTCTTTACGGGGTTTCCCTAGACTATTGACTTAAAAGAGACGGTCCCTCGGAAGATGAGACTGAAAACCTATTCTGTAACCCTGGAGAACAATGTCCAAAACACAAGGGTCCTGGAAGGAGTGAGACCATTCCCTCTCAAAGAAGGAGAGTCTGCCCTCTACACAACCTGCTCTCAGGTCGTGGCTAACCCGGTCTTCTTGGGCTGCCTGTTCTTATTCCACCCTTGGGTGGGTTTCCAAGTCGCCCTAGAAAACCCCATCTTAAGTGTCTCCATGCCCCTATGATTCCTGTTGGAACGAAAGGAACGAAAACATTCCGCCATACGATTCTTGAGTTTAGATTTTGAATCCTTTGGTAGGAAAGCTCCCTTGCCACCTGTAACAGTAGCAATAATAGAGTCAGGTCCGGGACCAAATAGAGACATGTCCTTAAAGGACAAGGATAAAAGCCGAGACTTAGAGACATTGTCCGCAGACTTAAAGGGACAGTCTACTACAGAATTGTTATTGTTTAAAAAGATAATCCCTTTATTATCCATTCCCCTGTTTTGCATAACCAACACTGTTATATTAATATACTTTTTACCTCTGTGATTACCTTGTATCTAAGCCTAAAAAGACTGCCCCCTTAATTCAGTTATTTTGACAGACTTGCATTTAGCCAATCAGTGCCCTCTCATTTGTAACTCGTGGGTGTGGTCACAATGCTATGGCACACATGAACTAACACCCTCTAGCTTTGAAAACTGCCAAATGCATTGAAATAAGGGGCGGCCTTCAAGGGCTTAGAAAATTAGCATATGAGCCTACCTAGGTTTAGCTTTCAACAAAGAATACCAAATGAACAAAGCAAATTTGATAAAAGTGAATTGGAAAGTTGTTTAAAATTGCAATCCCTAGCTGAATCATGAAAGTTTAATTTTGACTAGACTGTCCCTTTAAGCCACAGGGACCTCCTGGCCATAACTGCAAAACTAGCATTCTTAGCATTGATGCAAATAATTTGGAGAACAGCATCCTTTACAAAGTCATTCGCCAGTTTCAGAGATTAAATATGATCCTGAATCTCCTCCAGAGGAGTTTTCCATGGTAATCTGATTAGTTAAGGATTCACACCAGAACTGCAGCGATTCCCACGGCAGGCTGAAACAGGACGCCAGACTGAAGAGTCACCTGAAGTGTCCCTCAAGCCTTCTATCTAGGGGATCCTTAAATGACGTGCTATCCTCAAGCGGGATTGTAATGTGCTTGGCAAATGTGGGGATAGAGACATCCACCTTAGGGATACTGTTCCAGACCTCTGTGTGGGCCGCTGGAACAGGAAAGGATCTCTTAAAGGCTTTTCTTATTCCTTAGAGATGATCTCCGCAAAAGTATTGGCTACTAGGAAGACCTCTGGAGCGCTAGGCCTAGGTCTAAATGCCGATTCCAGTTTTTTAACCTGGTCCTCCTCGGGCAACTTGGTCGTCGGAACCCCCAGAGTCAACAGGACTTTCTTCAGCAGGAGCCAAAACTGGTCTGATTTAAGGCTAATCATCCCCTCCTCAGAGTCTTCTTCGGAGCTAAATAAAAGGCTAATTTTTAGAAGGCTGCCCAAAACCATCGGTCGTGGCCTATACAGTCACATCAGGACTACACGTTGGAGAACAATGTTTAACCTTTCTCTTCCTCGATACCTGCCTAGCTTTCAGGGCAGGAGGCACAGCTGCCTCAATGTGGGCCAAAAGATCATCGGTTAGACATCAATGTGTCGAGTCATTGTTAGTAATTAGACTGCTTCTAACAGCACAAGAGAGTGCGGCCACAGTTGTTTTCTGACGCCCCCTTCCTTGACTGAGAGAAGAGAGTATATTATTTTCAGCTACAAATATGCTTCATTTAACGGTTCAAAAAAAGTTATCATCAAGGCTTCCTAAGGAAAGTATCATGGAGAAATGACAGACTCCTTCATAGGTTTATCTATTGGAATATAAACAGAGAGAGGATGTCTTGTGCCTGTTTGCCATTGAATTTTAATCATCTGTGGATAATTAGGACCTGATCCCTCACACCTCATAGGATTTCTTTGGACTGGACTTATCAGTGCCGGCACTTTAACACACACTTATTACACATTTTTTTACCCAAAGGTACTGTTAGAGGCATATTTATGTAAATGTATTTTTTATGTTATGCATTTCTCATTTGATTTTATGTCTTAAGAAATTCTTTTAGGACACGATATGCTATTTATCCTTCTTTAAAGGAGCTCCCCATTATTTGTATTCTTTTGCTACTTTGGTGCACTCTATTTGGCACAGGAGTGTTTAGGGGCAGCTTTAGCATTTTAGCTCCCTTGATATCCTGGTACATTTTTTTGCATAGCATTCTATTACACCCCGTGACAGGGAATATGTAATGCGTGTCACTGTCCTGTAATTAAAATGCCAAGGCGCAAGTTAATGTTCGACAAACGAATGTCTGTCTCAAGGGATAGAAATGTGCACAACACACATATCCTAGCGCAGGAACAATACCTATCCCACCTCTTTATTAGACAAAATGCCATGTAAGAGGGGAAAACTTACCCATCATAAGTCTGTAATTTAGTGTGAAACACACCGCGTTGTCAGACAGGGGATTTAGGTTAAACTTGAAAGAGGCATGGGAAAACTAGCATCGACCAGCACAATATATACCAACACTCCATTGAGATTTAAATGGATAACATAATTTATGTAAGAACTTACCTGATAAATTCATTTCTTTCATATTGGCAAGAGTCCATGAGCTAGTGACGTATGGGATATACAATCCTACCAGGAGGGGCAAAGTTTCCCAAACCTCAAAATGCCTATAAATACACCCCTCACCACACCCACAATTCAGTTTAACGAATAGCCAAGAAGTGGGATGATAAAGAAAGGAGTAAAAAGCATCAACAAAGAAATTTGGAAATAATTGTGCTTTATACAAAAAATCAACCACCACAAAAAGGGTGGGCCTCATGGACTCTTGCCAATATGAAAGAAATGAATTTATCAGGTAAGTTCTTACATAAATTATGTAATTGGCAAGAGTCCATGAGCTAGTGACGTATGGGATAGCAATACCCAAGATGTGGAACTCCACGCAAGAGTCACTAGAGAGGGAGGGATAAAAATAAAAACAGCCATTTTCCGCTGAAAAAAATAATCCACAACCCAAAATCTAAGTTAATTCTCATAAAATGAAAAGAAAAAACTTAAAACATAAGCAGAAGAATCAAACTGAATCAGCTGCCTGAAAAACTTTCTACTAAAAAACTGCTTCTGAAGAAACGGATACATCAAAACGGTAGAAACTAGTAAATGTATGCAAAGAAGAACAGGTTACTGCTTTGCAAATCTGAACAACTGAAGCTTCATTCCAAAAAGCCCATGAAGTGGAGACTAATAAAGTAGAATGAGCTGTAATTCTCTGAGGCGGGGCATGACCCGACCCCAAATAAGCTGAATGAATCAAAAGCTTAAACCACGAAGCCAAGGAAAAGGCAGAAGCCTTCTGACATTTCCTAGAACCAGGAAAGATAACAAATAGACTAGAAGTCTTCCTGAAATCTTTTTTTTTTTTTTTTTTTTTTTTTTCAATGTTTCTATTTCGAATATTGCATAATTTTTTTTTTTTTTTTTTTTTAAAGTTTTTTATTGAGGTTTTCATAAAATACAATTGTGAACTAGTGTACAACAAATACAAAGAATGTCATATCGTTGAGAACTACAATGCAAGGATATCATAACAATAAGAAACTTTTATGACCATAGGGAATTTGTAGTACATATGAGAATGTGAACCTCTTTTTATCCATTATGTTGCCCTCCACTACTGCGAATGGGTAGTTATCAACTCAGTAGAGTGTGAATGCTGTAGCGAGGGGATGCTTTCTTATATATGTGTAATATGATGGACTATACTTGTTTGTTGCGGTGAATTGAAAAGAAACTAAAATTTAACATGAGAAAAGAAAAGATGGTAAATTATCTTGCAAGGCTGGAGAGGGAAAGCAGAGTCAATAATGAGGTGTACTGCAAGACTTGCTAATGAAAAGTATAAGTGAGGTGCGGCATAGGCTAGATAAGCCGCTTATTTAACTCTCCTTGCTAAGGAGATACATTATATGTGTGAGGGGGGAGGTGATAATACAAATAGCATAGTGCACACAATACCTTAAAGTCAGGCAAAATATCTAGGTGGAGGATCCTGCTGGCAAATCTGTTGCTAGGGTGTACATGGAGTTGGGTCAATTGTATGGTGAATTATTGTTATATCTGACATAGGAAGGTCTAAAGCTCTAAGATAAAAGATCTAATATGAATTATGAGGTTCAACTGTAGTAGTATGAGGAGAGGGGTTATATACGATGGCAAGAGTGTGGGTTCAGCTCACAATAAAATAACATACTGAATGTTGGAAGAGAGTGTGACATCTTATAAGGCATGGATGGTCAGGATTACAAGTAGAGAGGTAAATGCATATGCTGTCTGACCTGCAACTACATTCGCAGAGTTTCTGAGGTGTCATATCTAAGATTAATAGTCAACAAGTATCTAAATCTATCCGCCAGGGCAAAATCATATAGTAAAGGTAAATGTTATTATTCCTAGTTTGCCCTGAGGTCCCCTATGAGCATACATGATAACAAAATGTGGAAGGTTCAGACATCTCGGCCGCAGATATCTAAACTCCTAGTAACCTAAATTATGGTAGGGAACACATAGCAAGAATCATCTTAAAAAGGGTGTATACAGCAGGCTAACACATACAAAGGAAAAGAAATAGGGCATTGGTAGGCAATTTAGTTGAACCATAGATAATGTTGTAGTGCACCTCTCATTCAGCACAGCAAAAAACTGCCTTCAAAGGGAACATTTATATCTTTCTAGCATAATAAACTTGTCCAGCTGAACACAGGATGTAATAGGTATCATGTCTTTCGCACAAGGTCCATATAAGCTCTACATACATTCCCATGGGCACAAATCCCCACAACTGTCACCAGGTAGATCAAATGCACCTTAAAATTGCCATCCCCATAGTACTCTGCCATATTCAACAGTAAGATAGAATAGTATAGTCACTCAGTATAGACTTAGAGAGAACATAAGAGCAGTAGATTATAGTAGGAAACTGACAAGTTTATTTTATAATGTTAGTGCAGGATGGTTCTTAGAAATACACCGACCTCCTGTCAAGGTGTAATGAGCTAGCGGGAGTCTTTTATCCTGTATCAAATTGCCAGGCTATATGCTTTCTCCAGGCCGCTGTGCTGTGGCGTTGTCCCGTGTTGTAAATGAAGGGCTGTAAAGACCTGTCCATAAGTAGGAGTAGCTGTTCCTCTGTGAGCACAGGGCTAATACCATCTCCTGCTCTAAGTTGTGCGCTATATAGCAGATACGGTGGGCACTTAAACCATGGCGTCGGTACAAAAGATAAGACTAACGGTGTGGGTGAATAGAGGAGTTTCGCCTTGCTGCTATTATGCTTGGGCTCATCCAATGCTTCAGCCCGGGTGTATGGATAAGTCACTTGCATGACATTTTTCGACTTAGGATCTGGAGTCATCCCCGGACCCCCACTGAAAGATGGTGATTTGGGAGCAAGACGTAGGTATGTATTCTGTCGGGTCGCCTCTCTCCCTTCCTGTGCAGGGCTCCGCTGTCTTGACTTTGCGATCTGCTGCATTACTACTGCCTCTGTGTTGAGTTCGTCAGCAGTTATATCTAGAGAGTGTTCTCCCTCATGCGGTGTTCCACAGTGTTGTATGGCTTGGTTAGTCTCCTTCTTTGTGCCAGCATCCCGGTCTTCCACAGACATACTATAGGTAGGGGGTAAGCGCTGGGGCCCCAAAGCACCACCCCCATCCTGTTCAAGCGGAATATACTCAGTGAGGTCGGGGTACCGGGTCTGACAGCCGCCTTTGCTGTTTGGAGCTGCGTACAACTTGTCTGCCAAGCTGGCGTGGTGGGTTTCAAGTAAGTGCCTCAGTTCTTCTAAGAAGCTGGACGGAGTCTGCATATTGCAAGCTGGATAGGGAATTTTGAGAAGAAGTAAATTTTCAGCTCCCTCAGAGCTAGATAGGTAGCGGAAGGCCTGCAAATGAAGTATATTGTCCTCAAGATGGCGGCTCTCTCTCCCTGTTCTATAGTGTTAGAGAGTTGCGGCGGGCTGGCACAGTCTCTCCGGATCCCTTAAAGTTCTTAGTAATAAGATATCAGCTCTTGGGTCTATCCACAACAGTTTTGGTTATAGTAGGATAGCTGCAGAATGTGGAGAAACCCCTAAATTAGGATCCTGGGCCCGGGAGCTGCACCAGAACACGTCCGACCAGCTCTACAGTTGGCTCCGCCCCCCTCTTCCTGAAATCTTAAGTAGCTTCAACATAATATTTCAAAGCTCTTACCACATCCAAAGAATGTAAGGATTTCTCCAAAGAATTCTTAGGATTAGGACACAAGGAAGAGACAAAAATATCTCTATTAATATTGTTAGAATTCACAACCTTAGGTAGGGATTTAAATGAAATCCGCAAAAATGCCTTATCCTGAGAAAGAAATCAGAAAAGGAGATCCACAAGACAGAGCAGAAAATTCAGAAATTCTTCTAGAAGAAGAGATGGCCAAAAGGAACAACACTTCCCAAGAAAGTATTTTAATGTCTAAAGAGAGCATAAGCTCAAATGGAGGAGCCTGTAAACTGAATAAGACTCCAAGGAGGATAGATTGATTTAATGACAGGCTTGATACAAACCAAAGCCTGTGCAAAAACAGTGAATATCAGGAAGCTTATCAATCTTTCTGTGAAAAGAGACAGAAAGAACAGAGATTTGTCTCTTCAAGGAATTTGCAGACAAAACCTTTATTAAAACCATCCTGAAGAAACTGTAAAAATCTAGGAATTCTGAAAGAATGCCAAGTGAACTTATGAGAAGAACACCATGCAAATAAGTCTTTCAAACTCGATAATAAATCTTTCTAAAAATAGATTTACAAGCCTGTAACATAGTAATAATCACTGAGTCAGAGAAACCTCTATGACTAAGCACTAGGTGATTCATTTCCATACCTTCAAATTTAATGATTTGAAATCCTGATGGAAAAAACGGACCTTGAGACAGAAAATTCGACCTTAATGGAAGAGGTCCGAACAAAATCCGCATATCAAAAACCTGTGAGGCCATGCTGGAACTACCAGAAAAACAAATGACTGTTCCATGATGATTATGGATATAACTCTTGGAAGAAGAACTAGAGGCGGGAAATATAAGCAGGTTGGTAGCACCAAGAAAATGTCAATATATCCACTGCTTCCGCCTGAAAATCCCTGGACCTGGACAGGTACCTGGGAAGTTTTCTTGTTTAGATGAGAAGCCATCAGATCCATTTCTGAAAGACCCCACATCTGAACAATCTGAGAAAACACATCTGGATGGAGAGCCCACTCCCCTGGATGTAAAGACTGACTGTTGAAATAATCCGCTCCCCAATTGTCTACCCCTGGGATATGAACCACAGAAATTAGACAAGAGCTGTATTCCTCCCAAAAAGTATTAGAGATACTTCTTTCATAGCTAGGGGACTGTGAGTCCCACCCTGATGATTGACATATGCCACAGCTGTGATATTGTCTGTCTTGAAAGCAATTGAATGGACTTCTCTTCAACAGGGGCCAAGCCTGAAGAGCCAGAACACTACCTCTTGTACAGATGGGACCACCAAGGATAGGGTATAGGAGGTCCAGATCTCTACATGATCTTCTGATCAAAACTGATCCGACACATTGTTACAAGCAGTCGATGTGGCTAGACATTAAGAAACCAGGGGTATTCAGATGCCTGGGGTGTATCACATGTGGAGGCCTTATCACTGGTTCTTCGTTTACCCATCCCCACAGACGCAAATCTTACAAGCATAAATTGTGTCTAACCTGCACAACTACACACATTGTGTACCTATTACACTGTACCTGCGGGTTATATTATGTGGGTAAGACCTCAGACGACCTACAAACCCGGATGGCGAACCATCGCTCTGCCATCCGTACAGCACTGAAAAAAGGCACCTCGGAAAAGCTGGTGGCTAGACATTTTAAAGAACAGCAACATAGGGTCACGGACCTTAAGTATACTATTATTGACCACGTACCATCGATAAATAGGGGGGGGTGACAGGAATAAAGTACTGTTACAAAGAGAGGCTAAATGGACATTCCTCCTGGATACAATCATACCAAAGGGATTAAATACCCACCTAGACTGGCAGGTCTTCCTGTAGTAATACAGTTGAAGATATCTTAATGTGTTCATTTTGAGATCCACGATCCAAGATTATCAGATGATTATTTTTTTCTTAAATTTTTTTTCTTAAGTTTTTTCTTGATCTGACTGCTCATTTATACTTTTATTACACTTTTATTATGCTGATATGGGATATCTTGGGATATTATGCTTAATAACGCACTGGGACCCTGCATGTTTGGTTTTTGGTGCTTTATCTAATTATGGGTTCTATCTAAATATGGGTTCTGTCCCCCTGGATATATTATGTATACCGATGCCTAGCAATTACTAACCAAATGCAATGCTCTCCCGATACTTCCCTCTTTTGGCTGTGTCTATCCTATCTATTGTGTCATATAGATCGTCCAATATTCTTAGCGCTTCCGAAATAGTTTATGGTTGCCTAGCAACCCTGACAGACCAGTTACTCAGTCTGACCCGATTCTACTATATCCGGTAGCGGGTCTATTTACGTTGGATGTTATGGTTACCACGTAACGTCCATATTTGGACCTCTGACTGCTCTGACCTGTCAGGTAATGCAACGCAACATCGTAAAGTGCTAAAAGTGCCCTATTAAAGAGATATATACATTTCTCTTCATGTTTTGTTTTCATGCTGTTTTAGCATATTAAGTTTTTTTTACGTATTTTGTTTTCCTTACACGTTGCCTCAGGCGATTGCTTCCCCAATGGCTGGGGGCATGTCCACTGAGGAGAGCGTGATTACGATTGATTGTTGTACAGATAAAACACGGGTGGTGGGTTAGCAATTGTCTTTGTAAGTCTGAGGACGGAGTGCACATTGTTTGGACACATGTGAGTGGTTTACACACATACACATTTTTATTTTGCTAGTTAACCTTTAGTAATCAAGCTCTTCATTTATAGCAACAGCCTTACAGTCTACAAACATTGTTGTCAAAGTGCCCTAAAGGCTGTAAATCACAATTGGCAGCTTGTAATAAAGAGCAGAGCAGCTAGTCCCACATAACCTCCTCACCTCCAAGGCCTTTATAGAACAAAAACATACATCCTGAAGCAGAATTTAACCCACTGGCTATCAAAAGGCACTACAGCACATAACAAGTGAATACACTGCAATCCTCTCTGGTAGCCAAGGGGTTAAAGTATGCTCTGCTTGTTATGTTGTCATTCTAGGCAGCATTAGAAGCCTTGTACAGTCCTAACCTGTCCTGAAGCCTTCATTCATGTGGCTGTGTGAGGGAGGCAACAGAAGTACATAAAATAAAAGTGAAACTAACCGTAAACATGCCTGGCGAAAATGGGAGGGGTTTATTTTTAATCTTTGCCCCTCTCTCCTTCATGACTCCCTGGACTGCTGTAACATATTCCCAATGAAATACTAGACTCTGTAAGCAGTTAGCAGCACAATTCTTACTAAAATGAATGCCCTCAGAATTTTTTTTTTTAATACACTGACTACAGGCAGGCGCCCCTCACAGCAATGCGCCTGTAGGCACATGCCTACTGTGCCTAATGGGAAATCTGGCCCTGCATACACACACACAGATACATATACACATATACATACATACACACACACACTTATTAAAAAAACAAAAAAAAATAATCTGGCCCCTAAGTATATTGGTTGGCTCCTAGACTTAAAATACATTTGTTAAGCCCTGACTTACCTTTTTCTGCAATGCGCTGTTACCCTGTACCGCACTGGAGATCAGGAAGGGGGAGGAAATTCAAGAGAGGAACGTAGTAAATATTTACATTGAGATAGAACAGAACAGTGACACCTGCAGGTAGAAATTAAAAGTGCAGGCAAAAAAAATATTTTAACTGCCACAGCAGTTTTTTACTGCAGACACGGTACATTTTCTGCGATAAAATCGCACAGTGTTCTGCCATGGGGGAGGCAGGTAAGGTATAACTTCTGCTTATTGGGTGGTAACTAACCATAGAACAAGCTATTATGCTATTGTTCTTTCCGAGGTTGAGCGCTTCTCTCTTTTTATTTATGCAAATTATGACACTTTGGATTCCTACATCACACTTTGGGAGACTTCTCTGACGTGGACCTGTTGCTCAGTGTGCCTAGAGGGATATGGCTGCACCTCACTGACGAGGCCCACAATAGGCCAAAATGTATGTCTGAGGTTTTGCTGTTTCTCTCGTTCAGAGAGGGATTGCCTGGTATTTCGGGGCTGGACTGTACTGTGAAGTCAGGATCAGACTGATATGCTTCAGGAAAGTTCTTCTCTGTGAAAGGCACATGTTGAGCAAAAAGAGGCTGCTTCTTGAGTGGTAACTAGCCATAGAACAAACTATTATGCTATTGTTCGTTCCCAGGTTGAGCGCTTCTCTCTTTTTATTTATATAACTTCTTAACCCTTTGGCTGCTATGCCATTTCCCACCTGGGTGCTAAGCTGTTTTATTTTTATTTTACTTTTTTAAAATATATTTATTTTTTACTTTTTTTTCCAGATCCCCAAGAATTATACCGTTGGAAAGGTTAGGCGAGGGGGTTTGCAGCTGCTTAGATGCCCGAGATACAGGCTTCTAAACAGCATGCTACCATCTCCCTATATTGTCTATTTGAAATAAAGTTGCGTGGTGACGTCATCACGTCATTGCGCGTAACGTCACCATGCAAAACGTGAAGCCCCAGCGATGCCTCACTATTCAGGCCAGATTGCCGGGGTGGGAGTCCTCAGACTGCCCTCAAGGTGGGTAAGTGCTAGCGACGGCTCTGAGCCGTCGTTAGCACCTGACTGAGAAAATTTGCGACGGAGCAGAGCCGTCAGCACTCAAGGGGTTAAACCTTGCAGAAGAATTAAAATAATTACCTGGCTTAGAACTTTCCCTAGAAACTAATTCAGAAACAGCATCTCGAATAGGAAAAACCTTTAGGGGTTCAAGCAACAGTTTTAAAGACTGAATCTAAACAGTTCAAAGGCTTATCCTCAGAACCCTTAAGAGTTCTTAACCCTTAAAGTTGGAAAAAAAATTATTTTAAAAGAAAACAAATACGTTCAACTTAAAACAAATAAATTAAAAAAGGATGAATCAGGTTCAACAGCAGAAGATTCCTCATCACCAGAGGAAACTTCTCCTTCTGAAGACAACAGGATTATCCCTAGACTGAGAAGGCATTGCACTTACTTAAAGGCATTAGAGATGCCAGCATTTCAGAAACAGCAGATCTTTCAAACCTGGAGAAAAATCTGTAGAGCTCCCCTGTAAGGAACAAACAGAAGGAGCAGTAATACCCATAGAAGCAGCATTAGGCTGGTGAGAATGCATTCATATTTTTAAACAGGAGTCACAAACTGGGGGAACAATATACACACACTTAATATTGGTAGAAAAGTGTTCAGATGACCCAGCTTTTAAAGGTAGATCTAGGGACAGAATCAAAAGGTACTATTATAGCATAAATAATGATATACCCATAAATAAAAAAAATAAAAAAACGCATTTGCTCTGACACAAAAGACAGAGATCAGCACCTGAGTACACTGTCAGTCATTTAGGCAAAAGGGCTACAATATCAAAAAAAAAAAAAAAAAAAAAAAAAATCTGCCCTAAAAACACTATGGGAAAGGCTCCTACAATACAAAGAAAAGGAAAACAAAACAAGAACCCCTCTAGTAGTCACAACCCTACTCTGGAAGGAGTACGCAAAATTATTAAAGAGCTACAACCACTAATTTCAGAGGACCCCACACTCAAAAAAATATTTCCTGAACCCCCCATACTAGCATTCAAACAACTGCCTAACCTGAGACAGAGACAGAGATTGGTCCGCAGAAAATTAACCACAGAACAGAAGCTTACACAGAATGGCACTGCATGATGCAACAAATCACTCTGCAAAAGTTGTCAACATATATGTGACAACAACACAGCCAGACACAATAACACATCATACAATATTAAAGGATCCTATTTGTGCCCATCTGCTAACGTGGTGTACATGATACAAGTGTACAGCGTTTGACAGAGGTTGCTACATTGGAGAAACTGGCCTAAAGCTGCATCTGTGAATCTACACAGACACTCGATCAAAAACCACAAGGAAAAATAAAATTTATGCTTACCTGATAAATTTATTTATTTTTTGACACAATGAGTCCACGGATCATCATAATTACTAATGGGATATTCACCTTCTGGTCAGCAGGAGGAGGCAAAGAGCACCACAGCAGAGCTGTTAAATAGCTCCTCCCTTCCCTTCCACTCCAGTCATTTGACCAAAGTTAGGAAGAGAAAGGAAAAGCCAAGGTGCAGAGGTGTCTGAAGTTTACAATAACCCACAACCTGTCTAAAAACACAGGGCAGCCGTGGACTCATCGTGTCAAAAAAGAAATAAATTTATCAGGTAAGCATAAATTTTATTTTCTTTTTTATGACACGATGAGTCCACGGATCATCATAATTACTAATGGGATTCAATACCCAAGCTAGAGTACACAGATGATACGGGAGGCACAAGACATGGAACCTAAACAGAAGGCACCACTGCTTGAAGTACGTTTTTCCCAAAAGCTGCCTCACTAAAGTGTCAAATTTGTAGAACTTTGAAAAAGTGTGAAGAGAGGACCAAGTTGCAGCCTTGCAAATCTGTTCCACAGAAGCTTCATTTTTGAACGCCCATGAGGAAGCAACAGCCCTCATGGAATGAGCCGTAACTCTCTCGGGAGGCCGCTGTCCAGCAGTCTCATATGCAAAACATATTATACTTTTCAGCCAAAAAGAAAGAGAAGTAGCCGTAGCTTTCTGTCCCTTACGTTTTCCTGAGAAAACCACAAACAAAGAAGAAGACTGACCAAAGTCCTTAGTCGTCTGTAAATAAAATTTTAAAGCACGGACCACGTCCAAATTGTGCAAAAGTCTTTCCTTCTGGGATGAAGGATTAGGACACAAGGAAGGAACAACAATCTCCTGATTAATGTTCCGGTCAGAAACAACCTTAGGAAGAAATCCTAATTTAGTATGTAAAACTACCTTATCTGAATGGAAAATAAGATACGGAGACTCATACTGTAATGCCGACAGCTCTGACACTCTCCGAGCAGAAGAAATAGCCACAAGAAATAAAACTTTCCAAAATAACAACTTAATATCTAAGGAATGCATAGGCTCAAACAAACGGAGCTCCTTGGAGAACTTTGAGAACTAAATTAAGACTCCATGGAGGAGTAACTGGTTTGAACACAGGCCTGACAAAAAGATTGAACATCTGGGACATCCGTCAGACGTTTGTGTAACAAAATAGATAAACCTGAGATCTGACCCTTTAGGGAACTCGGCGATAACCCCTTCTCCAAACTCTCTTGAAGAAAAAAGACAAAATTCTAGGAATCCTAACCATACTCCATGAGTAGCCCTTGGAATCACACCAATAAAGGTATTTACGCCAAATCTTATGGTAAATCCTTCTAGTCCCAGGTTTACAAGCCTGAATCATGGTCTCTATGACCGAATCAGAAAAACCCCGCTTGGATAAAATTAAGCGTTCAATCTCCAAGCAGTCAGCCTCAGAGAAACTAGATTTGGGTGAAGGAAGGGCCCCTGAATCAAAAGGTCTTTCCTCAGCGGAAGTCTCCAAGGTGGTAGAGATGTCATCTCCATCAGATCTACATACCAAATCCTGCGAGGCCAGGCCGGTGCTATAAGGATCACCGAGGCCCTTTCCTGTTTGATTCGAGCAATTACTCGAGGAAGAAAAGCAAACAGAGGAAACAGGTATGCTAGATTGAAGGTCCAAGGGGCCGCCAGAGCATCTATCAGTTCCGCCTGGGGGTCCCTGGATCTCGACCCGTATCTCGGGAGATTGGCATTCTGTCCCGATGCCATGAGATCTAATTCCGACAGACACCACTTGAGAATCAGGCTGGAGAACATTTCCGGATGGAGTTCCCACTCCCCCGGATGAAAAGTCTGCCTGCTCAGAAAATCTGCCTCCCAATTGTCCACCCCCTCGTTCCTCCTTGATGGTTGATGTAAGCCACTGAAGTTATGTTGTCCGACTGGAACCTGATAAACTGGAGTGAGGCTAACTGGGGCCAGGCCAGAAGGGCATTGAAGATTGCCCTCAACTCTAGAATGTTTATAGGAAGAGCAGCCTCTGACTGAGTCCAAACTCCCTGAGCCTTGAGAGAGCCCAGACTGCTCCTCACCCCAGAAGGCTGGCGTCTGTTGTGACAAGCACCCAAGACGGTCTGGTAAAAGCAGGTTACCTGGGAGAGATGATCCAGAGACAACCACCATTGAAGAGAGTCCCTTGTCCTGCTCCAGAGTTATTCGAGGAGACAAGTCTGCATAATCTCAGTTCCATTACCTGAGCATGCTTAACTGCAAAGGCCTGAGATGGAAACGGGCAAATGGGATGTTGTCCATTGCCGCAACCATCAGTCCGATTAACTCCATACACTGAGCCACTGAAGGCCGTGGAGTGGACTGAAGAACTAGAGAAGTATCAATAATCTTTAATTTCCTGACTTCCGTCAGAAAAATCTTCATGGATAAGGAGTCTATTATGGTTCTCAAGAAAGTGACTTGTGTCTGGAACTAGGGAACTCTTTGCCAAATTTACCTTCCACCCGTGAGTTCTCAGGAAAGATAACACCATGTCGGTGTGGGATCTTGCTTGCTGAAAAGATGGCGCCTGGACTAGAATTTCGTCCAGATAAGGCACCACCCCAATGCCCCGTGACCGAAGAACCGCCAACAGAGACCCCAGAACCTTTGTGAAGATTCTGGGAGCTGTGGCCAGGCCGAAAGGAAGAGACACAAACTGGAAGTGTTTGTCTAGGAAGGCAAACCTTAGGAACTTATGATGATCCCTGTGAATAGGGACATGTAGGTACGCGTCCTTTAAATCCACAGTTGTCATGAATTGACCCTCCTGGATTAAGGGAAGAATGGAACGAATAGTTTCCATCTTGAAGGAAGGAATCCTGAGAAATTTGTTTAGACTCTTTAGGTGTAAAATTGGTCTGACGGTTCCCTCTTTTTTGGGAACCACAAACAGATTTGAATAAAAACCCTGACCCTGTTCCTGGACTGAAACGGGAACAATCACTCCCAAGGCGGAGAGGTCCTTTACACAATGTAAGAACGCCTCTCCTTTTATCTGGTCTGCAGATAATCTTGAAAGCAGAAACCTGCCTCTGGGAGGAAAACTTTTGAACTCCAATTTGTATCCCTGAGAGACTATTTCTATCGCCCAGGGATCCTGAACGTCCCGAATCCAAGTCTGAACGAAGAAGGAAAGTCTGCCCCCTACCAGACCCGGTCCCAGAACGGGGGCATGCCCTTCATGCTGTTTTGGATTCAATAGCTGGCTTCTTGGATTGTTTACCCTTGTTCCAAGATTGATTGGGTCTCCATGTAGGCTTAGATTGTTCCTGCTTAGAGGAGGAAGAGGGAGAATTTCCCTTGAAATTTCGAAAGGAATGAAAATTACTCTGCCGTCCTTTTTGTTTGTTTCTCTTATCCTGAGGGAGTAGATGACCCTTACCTCCCGTGATATCAGAAATAATTTCTGACAGGCCAGGTCCAAACAGGGTCTTCCGCTTGTAAGGAATCGCTAAAAGCTGAGACTTAGATGACACGTCCGCAGACCAAGGTTTTAACCATAAGGCTCTGCAGGCTAGAACAGAGAAACCCAAGCTCTTAGCTCCCAGTTTAATCATTTGAAGTGAAGCATCCGTAATAAAAGCATTAGCTAGCTTCAGAGCCTTTATCCTGTCTTGGATCTCCTCCAAGGAGGTCTCAGTCCTGAGAGACTCAGACAGAGCATCAAACCAATATACTGCCGCACTAGTAAGGCTAGCAATGCACGCAGCAGGCTGCAATAGCAGCCCCTAGTGAACATAACGCTTTTTAAGCAAAGCCTCTAACTTTTTGTCCATAGGATCTTTGAAAGCACAAATATCCTCTATGGGAATAGTAGTTCTCATGGCTAGGGTGGAAAAAGCTTCTTCCACCTTAGGAACTGTTTGCCAAGCCTTGAAAGAATCAGCTATGGGAAACATCTTCTTAAAAATAGGGGAGCGAGAAAAGGGAATGCCTGGTCACTCCCACTCCTTAGTAACAATCTCCGCAGCTTGCTTAGGAACCGGAAATACGTCGGAGTAAGAAGGAACTTCAAAATATTTATCTAATTTACTGGCTTTTGCGGGGACAACCGTGGAGTCACAGTCATCCAAAGTAAACAAAACCTCCCTGAGTAACAGGCGGAGGTGTTCTAGTTTAAACCTAAAACTCACAACCTCCGAGTCCATCAGAGGCAATTAACTTTCGGAGTCTGAAATTTCGCCTTCAGATGAAACCTCATTACCCTCCTCTTCAGGTCGTTGGGAGGGTACGTCTGAGATTGCAATAATTGCATCCAAAACCTTACTTATTGGATGCCTGGCTTTCCTCTTACGTTTGCCCTGAAGTATAGGGAAAGCAGACAATGCATCAGAAATGGTGGAAGACATGAGATCAGCTATGTCTTTCAATGTAACTTCAGCGGGCGCTAGAGCAGAAGTACAGGGCACTGTTTGAGCGGGTGCTAAAATTTGAGACGCTTGGGGAGAAAGCTGTGGCATACCCTGAATCTCGTCAGACTCTTGGGAAGCATCCCCTCAGAGTTTTGCTCAGGAAAAATATTTTCCCTATAACTTAAAGGGACAGAAAGGGATTGGTGGTTTCACATTTGCATAAACACATGGAGCAAGTAACAATTTGCAAGGCTCCTATGTCCATACTTAATCACAATGATATAAAAATGCAATAAAAAATTTGCCAAAAAAGGTTTGAATGAAAAAAACATTACTGTCTCTTTAAATTTTAAAGTGAAACTTTTTTTTTACTGTGTGTGCTAAAAAATGAGTTTAAAGCAGCATATACAAATAAAAAATACACCCCTACACCTCAGCAGCTCTGCTGAGGTGCCTATCTGACTGCAAGACCGGAGCCTCTCTCTCTCTGGCAAACGATCCGTTGCACTCAATATAGAAACGATGCAGCAACCCTCCTGACCTAGAAACGCTTGCTCCTGTTGAAAAACATGCGCTTCTAGGTAGAGGAACTATCCGGTGTAGACTGACTTCCAGATAGAGGCGCAGTAGAAAGAGCACGCAAAATGGAAGATCCGCCCATCGTCTCCCAGCCCCAGTGCCTGTACACGCTGTCTGGTTTCAGACTCAGAGAGTCTTACTTGTCCCAAAGTGCCTATGTTTGCCCTGCAACGATAAGCCCCTTATGTATTGTACTTAAAGTAAAAGTGCTCCTTTTCCTTTAAGTCCCAGGAAAAAAACACATAATTTATGCTTACCTGATAAATTTATTTCTCTTGTAGTGTGTTCAGTCCACGGGTCATCCATTACTTATGGATATATTCTCCTTCCCAACAGGAAGTTGCAAGAGGATCACCCAAGCAGAGCTGCTATATAGCTCCTCCCCTCACATGTCATATCCAGTCATTCGACTGAAACAAGACGAGAAAGGAGAAACTATAGGGTGCAGTGGTGACTGGAGTTGTAATTTAAAATTTAGAACCTGCCTCAAATAGACAGGGCGGGCCGTGGACTGAACACACTACAAGAGAAATAAATTTATCAGGTAAGCATAAATTATGTTTTCTCTTGTTAAGTGTGTTCAGTCCACGGGTCATCCATTACTTATGGGATACCAATACCAAAGCTAAAGTACATGGATGATGGGAGGGACAAGGCAGGAACATTAAACAGAAGGAACCACTGCCTGTAGAACCTTTCTCCCAAAAACAGCCTCCGAAGAAGCAAAAGTGTCAAATTTGGAAAAAAAAAGTATGAAGTGAAGACCAAGTTGCAGCCTTGCAAATCTGTTCAACAGAGGCCTCATTCTTAAAGGCCCAGGTGGAAGCCACAGCTCTAGTGGAATGAGCTGTAATTCTTTCAGGAGGCTGCTGTCCAGCAGTCTCATAGGCTAAGCGTATTATGCTACGAAGCCAAAAAGAGAGAGAGGTAGCCGAAGCCTTTTGACCTCTCCTCTGTCCAGAGTAAACGACAAACAGAGAAGAAGTTTGTCGAAAATCTTTAGTTGCCTGTAAGTAGAACTTCAGGGCACAGACCACATCTAGATTATGCAAAAGACGTTCCTTCTTTGAAGAAGGATTAGGACATAAGGATGGAACAACAATCTCTTGATTGATATTCCTGTTAGAAACAACCTTAGGTAAAAACCCAGGTTTAGTACGCAGGACTACCTTGTCTGAATGAAAGATCAGATAAGGAGAATCACAATGTAAGGCAGATAACTCAGAGACTCTTCGAGCCGAGGAAATAGCCATCAAAAACAGAACTTTCCAAGATAAAAGCTTAATATCAACGGAATGAAGGGGTTCAAACGGAACACCATGAAGAACTTTAAGAACCAAGTTTAAGCTCCACGGAGGAGCAACAGCTTTAAACACAGGCTTAATCCTAGCCAAAGCCTGACAAAAAGCCTGGACGTCTGGATTCTCTGCCAGACGCTTGTGTAAAAGAATAGACAGAGCAGAAATCTGTCCCTTTAGTGAACTAGAGGATAAGCCCTTTTCTAAACCCTCTTGTAGAAAAGACAATATCCTAGGAATCCTAACCTTACTCCATGAGTAACTCTTAGATTCACACCAATATAAATATTTACGCCATATCTTGTGGTAAATTTTTCTGGTAACAGGTTTCCGAGCCTGTATTAATGTATCAATAACCGAATCCGAAAACCCACGCTTTGATAGAATCAAGCGTTCAATTTCCAGGTAGTCAGCCTCAGAGAAATTAGGTTTGGATGGTTGAAAGGACCCTGAATTAGAAGGTCCTGCCTCAGGGGTAGAGACCATGGTGAACAGGACGACATGTCCACTAGGTCTGCATACCAGGTCCTGCGTCAGAATCACCGATGCTCTCTCCTGTTTGATCCTGGCAATCAGTCGAGGTAGCAACGGAAAAGGTGGAAACACATAAGCTATGTTGAAAACCCAAGGGGCTGCTTGTGCATCTACCAGCACCGCTCCCGGGTCCCTGGACCTGGATCCGTAACAAGGAAGCTTGGCGTTCTGGCGAGATGCCATGAGATCCAGATCCGGTTTGCCCCAACGATGAATCAGTTGGGCAAATACCTCCGGGTGAAGTTCCCACTCCCCCGGATGAAAAGTCCGGCGACTTAAAAAATCCGCCTCCCAGTTCTCCACGCCTGGGATGTAGATCGCTGACAGGTGGCAAGAGTGAGACTCTGCCCAGCGAATTATCTTCGAGACTTCCAACATCGCTAGGGAACTCCTGGTTCCCCTTTGATGATTGATGTAAGCAACAGTCGTGATGTTGTCCGACTGAAATCTGATGAAACTCAGTGTTGCTAACTGAGGCCAAGCTAGAAGAGCATTAAATATTGCTCTTAATTCTAGAATGTTTATTGGGAGGAGTTTCTCCTCCTGAGTCCACGATCCCTGAGCCTTCAGGGAGTTCCAGACTGCTCCCCAGCCTAGTAGGCTGGCATCTGTTGTTACAATCGTCCAATCTGGTCTGCGAAAAGTCATTCCTTTGGACAGATGAACCCGTGACAACCACCAGAGAAGAGAATCTCTGGTCTCCTGGTCCAGATTTAGCAAAGGGGACAGATCTGAGTAATCCCCGTTCCATTGACTTAGCATGCATAGTTGCAGCGGTCTGAGATGTAGGCGCGCAAATGGCACTATGTCCATTGCCGCGACCATTAAGCCGATTACTTCCATGCACTGAGCTACTGATGGGCTTGGAATGGAGTGAAGGACAAGGCAAGCATTGAGAAGCTTTGATAACCTGGACTCCGTCAGGTAAATCTTCATCTCTACAGAATCTATAAGAGTCCCTAGAAAAGGGACCCTTGTGAGTGGTAACAGAGAACTCTTTTCCACGTTCACTTTCCACCCATGCGACCTCAGAAATGCTAGAACTATCTCTGTATGAGACTTTGAATTTTGAAAACTTGACGCTTGTATCAGAATGTCGTCTAGGTACGGAGCCACCGCTATGCCTCGTGGTCTTAGTACCGCCAGAAGAGAGCCCAGAACCTTTGTAAAAATTCTCGGGGCCGTAGCCAACCCAAAGGGAAGCGCTACAAACTGGTAATGCCTGTCTAGAAAGGCAAACCTTAGGTACCGATAATGATCTTTGTGAATCGGTATGTGAAGGTAGGCATCCTTTAAATCCACTGTGGTCATATATTGGATCATGGGTAGGATAGTCCGAATGGTTTCCATCTTGAACGATGGAACCCTTAGGAATTTGTTTAAGATTTTTAAATCTAAGATTGGTCTGAAGGTTCCCTCTTTCTTGGGAACCACAAACAGATTTGAATAAAACCCTTGCCCCTGTTCCGTCCGCGGAACTGGGTGGATCACTCCCATCACTAAGAGGTCTTGTACACATTGTAGAAATGCCTCTTTCTTTACTAGGTTTGTAGAAATGCCTCTTTCTTTACTAGGTTTGTTGATAACCTTGACAGATGAAACCTCCCTTGTGGAGGAGAAGTTTTGAAATCCAGAAGGTATCCCTGAGATATAATCTCCAATGTCCAGGGATCCTGTACATCTCTTGCCCAAGCCTGGGCGAAGAGAGAGAGTCTGCCCCCCACTAGATCCGTCTCCGGAAAGGGGGCCCTGACTTCATGCTGTCTTAGGGGCGGAAGTAGGCTTTCTGGTCTGCTTGCCCTTGTTCCATGACTGGTTGCCTTTCCAACCCTGTCTGTAACGAGCAGTAGTTCCTTCCTGTTTTGGAGCGGAGGAAGTTGATGCTGCTCCTGCCTTGAAATTACGAAAGGCACGAAAATTAGACTGTTTGGCCTTCGATTTGGCCCTGTCCTGAGGAAGGGTGTGGCCCTTACCTCCAGTAATGTCAGCAATAATTTCCTTCAAGCCGGGCCCGAATAAGGTCTGCCCTTTGAAAGGAATGTTTAGTAATTTAGACTTAGAAGTTACAACTGCTGACCAGGATTTAAGCCAAAGCGCTCTGCGTGCCTGTATGGCGAATCCGGAATTTTTAGCCGTAAGTTTGGTTAAATGCACTACGGTATCCAAAACAAACGCATTAGCCAGCTTAAGGGTTCTAATCTTGCTCAAAGACTCATCCAATGGTGCTGTGCGAATCGCCTCTTCCAGAGACTCAAACCAGAATGCCGCTGCAGCAGTGACAGGCGCAATGCATGCAAGAGGCTGCAATATAAAACCTTGTTGAACAAACATTTTCTTAAGATAACCCTATAATTTTTTATCCATTGGATCTGAGAAAGCACAGCTATCCCTCCACCGGGATAGTGGTACGCTTGGCTAAAGTAGAAACTGCTCCCTCCACCTTAGGGATCGTCTGCCATAAGTCTCGTGTGGTGGCGTCTATAGGGAACATTTTTCTAAATATCGGAGGAGGGGAAAAAGGCACACCGGGTCTATCCCACTCCTTACTAATAATCTCTGTAAGCCTCTTTGGTATAGGAAAAACGTCAGTACACACCGGCACCGCATAGTATTTATCCATCTTACATAATTTCTCTGGGATTGCCACCGTGTCACAATCATTCAGAGCCGCTAACACCTCCCCTAGCAACACGCGGAGGTTCTCAAGCTTAAATTTAAAATTTTAAATTTCTGAATCCGGTCTCCCCGAATCAGAACCGTCACCCACAGAATGAAGCTCTCCGTCCTCATGTTCTGCAAATTGTGACGCAGTATCAGACATGGCTCTCGTGTCATCGGCGCGCTCTGTCCTTAACCCAGAACTGTCGCGCTTGCCTCTTAACTCGGGCATATTGTATAATACTTCTTTCATAACATTAGCCATATCATGTAAAGTGATTTGTAAGGGCCTTGATGTACTTGGCGCCTCAATCTCACGCACCTCCCGAGCGGGAGACGAAGGTACTGACACGTGAGGAGAGTTAGACGGCATAACTGCCCCCTCGTTGTCTGGTGATAATTTTTTAATCGGTACAGATTGACTTTTCAAAGTAATATCAATACAATTGGTACACATATTTCTATTGGGCTCCACAACGGCTTTTAAACATAATGAACAAGCAGATTCCTCTGTATCAGACATGTTTAAACAGACTAGCAATGAAGCTAGCAAGCTTGGAAATTACTTTCAATAAGTTCGCAAGCAATATAAAAAACGCTGCAGCGCTTTTAAAAAACACAGTTGAGTAACAAAGAACTAATTCAGTTATAGTCAACAATTCTTTAAATGTATTAATTAGCAGAGGATTGCACCCATTAGCAACAGGATGATTAACCCCTCAGTACCTAAAAAACGGATATCAAATTAATATTAAACGTTTTTATCAGTCTAACACACTGTCACAGGTCTGCTGTGACTGATTACCTCCCTCAAAAACGAATTTTGAAGACCCCTGAGCTCTCTAGAGACGTCCTGGATCAAGGAGGAAGAAGCAGGAAGACTGTGCTAGAATTTTAACTGCGCAACAAGGTGCTAAAAAAGGCCCCTCCCGCTCATTTACAACAGTGGGAGACCTGATATAACGGTTTCTATGCAGAAATATACGTTAGCCATGTGGAAAAAAATTCATGCCCAAAAGGATTTATCACCAAAGTACCTCACAAAACGAATAACATGCCAGTAAACGTTTTGAAAATAAACTTCTTTAAATGTCATGCAAAGTTATCACTAAGCCTACAACCAGTCGCTACCACTGCAGATAAGGCTTAAGCATTATTTCAGTATTAACAGTATTTTCTCAGTCAAATTCTAGTCCCTAGAAAATAACTCTACTGTGCATACATTTATCAGCCTGATACCAGTCACTACTACTGCATTTAAGGCTGTACTTACATCATACGGGTAACAGCAGTATTTTCTTAGTCAATTCCATTCCCAGAAAATATTGTACTGTACATACCTCACATGCTATTCCCATGTTCTGAAGTTACCCCACTCCTCAGAATGTCGAGAACAGCCAGTGGATCTTATTTACGCCTGCTAAGATCATAGAAAACGCAGGCAGTTTCTTCTTCCAAAAACTGCCTGAGATAGAAAAACAGCACACTCCGGTGCCATTTAAAATAACAAACTTTTGATTGAAGAATAATTAAGTAAAAACTCCAACTCCTCCCGCGACCTCCTTCTTTGTTGAGGGTTGCAAGAGAATGACTGGGTATGACATGTGAGGGGAGGAGCTATATAGCCTTTTTAAACAAGATAAAGTATGGTGGAATCATCACTTCTTTGATAAGTACATTAAAAGAAATTTAATTCCTAGAGGGCTAAGGATACACCTTTTCCCTGCATTTGAATTTAAACAAAAAGAACCGACGATTGAATGGGAAAAAGCATGATCAGAGTGCTCTAATAAATGAATGAATATTCTAATAAAGCATGATATTGCAGAATATGACAGACTAGAAGAGTTAATAAAAACACAAAATGAACAACTTAAACAGTTTGAAACACTGAAAGAGTTTGAAACCTCCTATAAAAAATACCAAAAAGAACTGGATAAATATGAGGCAGATATAAAACAAACCAAAATGGGGAAATTAAACAGAGATGTGGAGGATTTCCAAAATAACAGAGTATACAAATGGAAAAGAAAATATAATTCCAATAACCCCATTAATTGTCAAAGAGTTACCATCATACATAGCGATACAGAAACAGAGGGTGAGGAATCTGATAATCCTAATGAGGAACCATCTCCCCACACTTCATTAAATCAAACCCCAACTCATTTAGAGAACAGAAAGAGGAAAGGTTTTTTAGAGGAGGGTACAAATTTAAATTCAGTCCCACCAGAAGAGGTAGGGGGGGGGGCAACAAAAAAGTATCAAGAACAAGAAGTGTCAGATAGACACGACAAGGCAACAAGCCATACACGAGGAGCCCCAGCCCCTTCTCCAAAATCAAAATGAAACAATGAAAATTCTGAATTTGTCTAAAAAAATGTTATCAAAAGATCATATTTCATTATTATCAAAAGGTTTGTCATTCTGTCCCAGCACTCCGTTTGGTAAATTTGAAAATATTAAAGACATACAACTTTATTTAAGGAAACTACTCCTGAGGAGACAATATATAGATACTCTAAAAATATAACTCAGAAGTAACTTGGAATATGATCTATAGGTTGAATAAATATAGCTGAGTTAATATATTTAATCACAAATATTATTTGTAAATATAAATATTGTGTAACCTAGAAGACTATTATCAGTACAAGCAAGAAGTCATAGAATCACATCTAAGAATATCTATAGATAATATGACGAGAAGACAATGCTAGCATAGATAACAACATGTATATTTGCTATAGGGGTAAAATAAGGGGATATTCAATTCGATTATACGAATAGAAATATCACAATTCAACAACATTTTTACACTGTGAGAAGACCATCTTCACTTCCATTAATATGATGAATTTAACACTCAGTTGCCCATTGTTTTCATTCATTATTGTAGGCCCTCCTGCAAAGCCCGGGAGATCGGAAGGACTGCCTTCAACTCCCCTAAAACTCTGGCAGCTGTGCAGGAACATCGTGGAGTGGAAACACTGCCCTTAGAGCTCAGATCAGCTTGTTTTGGAGCTAGAAGTCAGACGCCGGAGACATCAGAGGCGCTCCCACAAGGCCAGTGCTCAGAAGCATGAGCCACCATTTCTCTCACCTAGCGTGTCACATTGCTATAGACTGCAGCTTGTTGTCAGCCTCAAGCTTCACTACGACTTGGGCCGAGACAAGCACCATCCTGACCTGGGATTCTTACTGAGGGCCACCACTGAGACGCTGCATTGTGCTGAAGACCTAGAGGGTGGGTGCATTACACACACACTGCATAATTATAACAGGTCTGTTGCTAATATATAACAGAGCCCCACCATATAGCACCACACAGGGTAAACTGCATGAGAGCCCATACCTGAAGGCATTTCTTTGTTTGCAGCTTCTACCTTCCACTACTAGAGGCCTATTTAAAGTCAAACCCTGTAGTCTTACACTATCCAGCGTGTTATATTAGCACATCAGTAGCTAGGAATTGAAATAACAGTTTAAAAAAAAAAAAAAAAAAAAAAAGCCTCAGAGGACTGTCCCACCCAACAGTGAAATCTAACTTATCTACTACTTATTAGCTCATAGCATTTCACCTAACATGGAATAAATCAAACTGTTTTTAACTCAGTGCACAATACTTCTCTTAAAGAGATAGTAAAAAAAATTAAACTTTAATGATGCAGATCAGGCATGTCATTTTAAACAACTTTCTAATTTACTTTGATCATCAAATTGCTTTGTTCTCCTGTTTTTCTTAGTTGAAAGCTAAACCTAGGTAGTCTCACATTCTAATTTATAAGCCCTTGAAGGCCGCCTCATCTAAATGCATTTGACAGTTTTTCACAGCTAGAGGGCGTTAGTGCATGTGTTATATATAGATAACACTGTGCTCATGCACGTTAAGTTATTTAAGAGTCAGCACTAACTGCCTAAAATGCAAGTCTGTCAAAAGATCTCAAATAAGGAGGCAGTCAGTAGAAGTTTAGATACAAGGTAATTACAGAGGTAACAAGTATATTTCTATAACCGTGTTGGTTATGTAAAACTGGGGAATGGTAAATAAAGGGATTATCTTTCTTTTTAAACAATATTATTTTTGGTGTTTACTATCCCTTTTAACATCTACTAAATCACCTACATACAAGGACACTGTACCCAGTTTGCTTGCTGTGTCTGTACTGGTCACTAATAAAGCGTTACCTTCTACTTACTGAAATCTCTCCCTATACACCTCGGAATGTCTCATTCTACCAAGAAAAAATACAGACCCGAGCCTGCGTTAAAAATGACTAATAGATCACTTCTCTCCTACTCCCCCTGACCCACAACGTGAGGAGGAACAGCCTGATTCTCCTAGGTCAGAATACAGTGACCTCACTTCTGCCACCTTGCAGGAGCTGCAAAGGTCTCCAACTTCAGCTGTCACACCAGCTTTCATCTTGGATTCTCTAAAATTCTTGCTAAATGCACACCATGCCTCATTCTCAGCTAAACTTACTGCATCAACTGGCATACTTAAGCGAGAAATACCTTCTACAAATGAACGGATAGACAACCTGGAAAGGAAATATGAGGACCTAGCTACGGAACAATCAAATGTTCTCCCCTACACCCAACATCTATCTGACTACCTCGAATCAGTTGAAGACAAAATAGCTGATATCGAAGACAGAGCCCAATGCAACTTGAGGATCCATGGGATTCCAGAATCTGTCATCACCTCTGATCTTTGCTTCTATCTAACTGAGCTCTTTCATTCATTAGCCCCCCCAACTGCTGAGGCAGAAGACATGCTTGACTGAGCATTAAAATCCAAGGGCCTTCCAGAGGGACAACCTAGGGATGTAATACTTAGGCTACACTACTTCACTAACAAAGACAGAGTCCAGAGAGTGCACTTCCAGAAACCACACCTTCATGCCAAGTCTTTCCAGACCTATCTCTAAGGACCTTCCAACAAAGGAAAACCTTTTCAGAAGTTACGTAAACACTAAGAGCGCATGTCATCAAGTATCGCTGGGGTTATCCCATAAAACTCCTGATATTCAAGGATAACCAGATGCACACTATCAATAAGCAAACACAAGGAACTGAACTCCAATCCTGGAACCTACTTTTCTCACAGTTTACAGCTCAGAGGGAGCATATGCACTCTAACAGCCTGAGAGCAACCGCACCAGTTTGGGCAGCTCTCCCACAAAGACACCATACAAACTTGATAACCTGTTGGCTCCTTTCACGTTCTACACTGGGCGCCTCTGTCCCAGATCAGCTACCTTTCCCAAATTGACTCTGGACATCGCCCCTATCTGACTAATAAGTATTAAGAAAAAAAAAAAAAATATATCACACCTCACTTTAACCCTATTTACTAACGACACATAAGCTTCTGATTCACACAAATAAGTCCTCTTTCCCCCTTTATGTCTCCCCCCACTCTTAACTACATACAACTCTATTCAAGATACAGCTATCGCAATGTGTCTTAACGCACATCATACCTTTTGTTTTTTCAACGGTGTTCGTCTTAGCTACATGATACCTATGGTCACATATATAGAACTCCCTTGTTTTCCTAAAACTACGAGGAGGTGCCCACACATCTACTCCATCTATGGTAACCCTCTTGATTTAATAGCACCATAAAGTTTAACGTAGTACTGAGTGCTAATTTTACTAAACACTCTATACACTTACCACTATTCCCACAGACAAACGAAGCATGTGAGGATCACCTCCCTCTTTTTCTCTCCGCTATTAATTCAGGCTTAAACCAACAACTAGCTTAAGGCAAATGTATTGCAAAGCACCCCATTGACTCTTACACTTGCAATTCACAAGAAGGTTAAGCCTAGCTATATTATTCATATAGTTGTACAAAACAAAGTGCAATGAGTTGTACAATTTTTCTGTCCTACTGGAAGCTTAGACGAGGCACCCATGCAATATTCTGTCCCAACTACTTATATTTGAATTCTGGAGACTTCAAAGTCATATAAAGTCTTGGGGCTTCATAGAGCTCCCACTTTGCGCCCCCCCCTACTGACTGGGAAAAGAGGTGGGCATCAACAAGCCCAATCCCAAGAGCCCTCTCGATCTCATACAAAAAAGACATCCTCAACTCACCAAAAATTTATAAGACTCCCTATATTCTACAGTGGGGGAAAAAAAAACCCCAAAAAAAACCCACCAACTAAACATCCAGGCAGACCAGGAAAAGTGGTCACTGGCACCATCCCTTACAAAAAGTGGCCATTGCACAACCATGCAGGAACTATACCTCAAAAATGTGCACTCAATTGCACCTTACCCCACTACGACTTAAGATTTCCCCCACAAATTCTCCCTTGTGCTGGAGAGGTTGTGGCAAGGTTGGATCATGCATGGTGGGAGTGCCAGACATTACAGCCCTTTTGGACTTTACTATTTCATAAATGTTCCTCCATAGGACTCCAGATACTAGGTACACACTGTTTCATTTAGGCTTGCGGAATTTACAACTACTGAGTAAATTATTAGTTTTATATCTCCTTGTGGTGGCCAAACTATCCATTGCTAAACTCTGGAAACAATCCAAACTCCCATCCTGGCAAGAAATTGTCAACATAATGGATTACCTTGAAATGATGAAAAAGCCTTATATTCTCCCTACAGAACAAAACTACCTTACATTTCCAGGTGTGGGAACCCTGGAGAAGGACACGACAAACTAAAACAAATCACTCACCTACTTAGATATTATTGAAAATTGTAAACCACAAATCAGCCCTTTTCTCTTTTTTTTCTCCCCTCCCAACTCTTTTCCCCCCTTCCCCACTCGCCAAGTGCAAATGAACAACCTTTAACTGACTAATCATTACCTCAAGGAAATAACGCCTCCCCATTATATCATACATTTGCTACTTTAGTTAAAAACTGAATTGAAGCTGCGATTTTATTATGTTTATTGCATAACTCATCTAAAAGATGCTTCTCTTATTCACAGATCATCAGTTTCGTCCGACTATGCATGAATGAGGTGTTAAGCAAAGAGAGGGTACTCTTTCAGAGCCACTAACACCACCATAAGACACAGAGGGGCATGAGAACCCAATTTGGATAGATTAAATTGCTCATACCGGACATTAATAAGATGAGTGAAAGACGTTTTTCTTTATAGGTTTAGCTCATTACACCTCTTGTAAAAATTGGTTTTAAAACAAAAATGCAACCCCCCCGTCAAAATAAGATAAATACAACAAACGAAAACACTAGTGGTATGTGAGAGTCCAGAACCATGTTTATTGGAGAGAAAAGGTAAAATATAAATATTTGTGTAATACTTTTAGAAAGAAATGCATAAAAAAACCAAAACATAAAAACGCACACACACACACACATACCATAAAACCTCAAGCACTTCATGGAGTATTGCTAGTTTAAAGTAAAAATATTTATTACCAGGCCAAAAACTTAAGGCCCTTTTGATGAAATTGTTGTGGATGTGATCCTGGCATACAAAATCAACATTTCCTTAAATAACCCTATAAAGTAAGACAGCTGGTAGAGCTAGTCCCACCGAGAGTGAAAGGGTTGATATCCAATTAATTATCAAATGGTCTCCTGTGCACACAAAAATGTAAAATGGGGTGCTTCTAACACAACATACCATATCAAACAATGCATTTAAGGCAACAAAGCATCTCTATTCGGAATCTGCTTTGTCTTCTGTCACTTAAGTGTTCCCATGTTAGCTCCAGTAAGTGTTGGCATAAATGTATATATAAATAAAAAAATACAGGACCATCAATTAGTTGGAACTAGGAGGAATTAATAAGAAAGTCCTTATGCTGACAAAAAACAAATTCAGCTTGGTGTCCCTTAAAAGTAACTGGAAAGTGTAAGGTGGTCAAAAAATTAGCCACACAAGCATGGTTTAAAAAGATTACCACCTTAACCGTTATACTATGCTTCTTCCCATTTGGGACGTGCTCAAATAGAGGTGTAAAATCTCTTGTGGACGGCAAATTAACAAAAATAGCTGAGTTTTATTGGTGAAGATGAGTTCGGTCATCTGGTCTTTTGATATGGATCCGTCTTACTCTTTCAATTCGATCACGTTCATCGTCATCCTCTAAGTGGTGTGACCGACCTGCGGCCCCACCTGTGGCTTCCAGCAAAGCATTATCTGGTCCTCGCCCATCCTGAGCTTCATACAGAAGGATGTTCAGTGTTTCTTCATAGATTCTGGCTTCGGGGAACTCCACCTGAGTGATTACAAAAAAAAAACAAAGATCAGGTAACTGGCATGTTTCTTGGTCAATTTAATTTGAACCTAAATGCTAAAAAATATCTGTCAAGACCTCTCAACTCTGAGTACTTGCAAAAATGAACAAAGCATCCCTGTTCTAGAATTCAAGCTCCTTACAAGTTAAAAAATAAATAAAAAATATATATACTTTTATTCTAAGAGGAGACCCATTCATTGTGGTGAGTCAACAGTACGTTGTGGGCTGCATATCCTAGCTATTCAATCACAGCTCTTGAGGGTCACAAATAAAGAAGAGTTTCAGGTTTTCTTTGCTTGACCACAGGTAAATCAATTTGGTTAAGCCAATATGATCACTCCTCAAGCACAAAATGTTATGGGTTTTACACCGCTTTTCCAGAAGCCACAAAATGCAAAAAGCTCTAAAACAACCCATTTTTATTAACATTTTATACAGTAAATTATAATTTTATTTAATAAAATTCGCTAGTGCTTAAATAATCCTTTAATCTTCAGAAATATGAATGTTTCTTGAATGCTGGGACAGTAAAAAGACAAAATTAAGCTTAAAGTGCCATAAAACAGGTTGAGATCTGTGCATATCCTAAAGTAAAACAAAAATTTATGCTTACCTGATAAATTTCTTTCCGTACATGGAGAGTCCACAACGTAATTCCAATTACTAGTGGGATATTCAACTCTTGGCCAGCAGGAGGAGGCAAAGAGCACCCCAGCAAAGCTGTTATGTGTAACTTCCCTTACCCATAATCCCCAGTCATTCAGCCGAAGGAAAATTGAAAAAGAAGAAACACAAGGGTGAAAAAGGTGCGCAAGGTTTACTAAAAAAAAACGGCAGATATATATAATTAAAAAGAGGGCGGGGTCGTGGACTCTCCATGTACGGAAAGAAAGAAATTTATCAGGTAAGCATAAATTTTGTTTTGTTTTCTTTTCTATGACATGGAGAGTCCACAACGTCATTCCAATTACTAGTGGGAACCAATACCCAAGCTAGAGGACACGGAATGAACAGGGAGAGAGGAAAAAAGGCAGGACCACCTAAACAGAAGGCACAATCGCTTGAAGAACTTTTCTCCCAAAAGAAGCCTCAGACGAGGCAAAATAATAAAATAGTAGAATTTGGAAAAAGTATGCAAAGAGGAACATGTTGCCGCCTTGCAAAACTGTCCCACTGAAGCTTTATTTTTTAAAGCCCAAGAAGGAGACAGCCCTAGTGGAATGAGCCGAAATTCTCTCAGGAGGCTGCTGTCCAGAAGTCTCATAAGCCAAATTAATCATACTTCTTAACCAGAGGGAAAGAGAAGTAGAAGTGGCCTTCTGACCCTTACACTTTCCAGATAAAACAGGGCAGAAGATTGACTAAAAACTTTAGTAGCTCGAAGGAAACACTTAGAGCATGCACAACATCCAAGTTATGCAAAAAGACGTTCCTTATGAGTAGAAGGTTAAGGACAAAAAGAAGGAACTACAATTTCCTGATTAAAGGGACATTATACACTCAAAAAAATATGGGCTATTTAAATAAAGCACTCAAAGAAGATATAGTTTGTAATCGACATGTATTATCAATTTTGCTTCTAAAGTGCCTAAAAATGATGATAAAGTTTATACACTGTGTGCAGAATTATTAGGCAAATGAGTATTTTGACCACATCATCCTCTTTATGCATGTTGTCTTACTCCAAGCTGTATAGGCTCGAAAGCCTACTACCAATTAAGCATATTAGGTGATGTGCATCTCTGTAATGAGAAGGGGTGTGGTCTAATGACATCAACACCCTATATCAGGTGTGCATAATTATTAGGCAACTTCCTTTCCTTTGGCAAAATGGGTCAAAAGAAGGACTTGACAGGCTCAGAAAAGTCAAAAATAGTGAGATATCTTGCAGAGGGATGCAGCACTCTTAAAATTACAAAGCTTCTAAAGCGTGATCATCGAACAATCAAGCGTTTCATTCAAAATAGTCAACAGGGTCGCAAGAAACGTGTGGAAAAACCAAGGCGCAAAATAACTGCCCATGAACTGAGAAAAGTAAAGCGTGCAGCTGCCAAGATGCCACCAGTTTGGCCATATTTCAGAGCTGCAACATCACTGGAGTGCCCAAAAGCACAAGGTGTGCAATACTCAGAGACATGGCCAAGGTAAGAAAGGCTGAAAGACGACCACCACTGAACAAGACACACAAGCTGAGCCAAGAAATATCTCAAGACTGATTTTTCTAAGGTTTTATGGACTGATGAAATGAGAGTGAGTCTTGATGGGCCAGATGGATGGGCCCGTGGCTGGATAGGTAAAGGGCAGAGAGCTCCAGTCCGACTCAGACGCCAGCAAGGTGGAGGTGGAGTACTGGTTTGGGCTGGTATCATCAAAGATGAGCTTGTGGGGCCTTTTCGGGTTGAGGATGGAGTCAAGCTCAACTCCCAGTCCTACTGCCAGTTTCTGGAAGACACCTTCTTCAAGCAGTGGTACAGGAAGAAGTCTGCATCCTTCAAGAAAAACATGATTTTCAAGCAGGACAATGCTCCATCACACGCGTCCAAGTACTCCACAGTGTGGCTGGCAAGAAAGGGTATAAAAGAAGAAAATCTAATGACATGGCCTCCTTGTTCACCTGATCTGAACCCCATTGAGAACCTGTGGTCCATCATCAAATGTGAGATTTACAAGGAGGGAAAACAGTACACCTCTCTGAACAGTGTCTGGGAGGCTGTGGTTGCTGCTGCACGCAATGTTGATGGTGAACAGATCAAAACACTGACAGAATCCATGGATGGCAGGCTTTTGAGTGTCCTTGCAAAGAAAGGTGGCTATATTGGTCACTGATTTGTTTTTGTTTTGTTTTTGAATGTTAGAAATGTATATTTGTGAATGTTGAGATGTTATATTGGTTTCACTGCTAAAAATAAATAATTGAAATGGGTATATATTTGTTTTTTGTTAAGTTGCCTAATAATTATGCACCGTAATAGTCACCTGCACACACAGATATCCCCCTAAAATAGCTATAACTAAAAACAAACTAAAAACTACTTCCAAAACTATTCAGCTTTGATATTAATGAGTTTTTTGGGTTCATTGAAAACATGGTTGTTGTTCAATAATACAATTAATCCTCAAAAATACAACTTGCCTAATAATTCTGCACTCCCTGTATTGCTCTGACTATATTTGAATACGCTCCAGTGACTGTCCTCTCACTCCGGTTCTGATTGTAATTGACAGCGGGTCAGCGGCACTGAAGGTAGACCGCTGCTCACTATTGAATCTTTGCTTCATTTTTTTTTAGTACTTGATGCCAACGTTTTACTGCCTTGTTTGAGGGATGGACAACTGTGGATGGTTGGCTGGAATATATGTTATGTAAATGAGATTGATATATATATATATATATATATATATATATATAAAATAAACTGCTTAGTACTGGCATATGCAGTACATTCTATTTACATACATACTGTTGTTATTACTGTGTTTGTAAAGTGAGAGGTGAGGGGATTGCACATTACACAGACAGCTTCAGCATGGGGGCAAGGACTAGCTAGGGACTGAGGAAAAAAAGCCTTTGTCTGTAGCTAGTGGGTATTACGGACGTATTCAAATATAGTCAGAGCAATATAAACTTTATCATCATTTTTAGGCACTTTAGAAGCAAAATTGATAATACATGTCAATTACAAACTATATCTTCTTTGAGTGCTTTATTTAAATAGCCCATATTTTTTTGGGTGTATAATGTCCTTTTAAGGCTTCAATCTGACACCACCTTAGGGAGAAAAAAACAAAACTAGTTAGTACGAAGGACTGCCTTATCTGCATGAAAATAAAACACAGGGAATCACACCGCAGAGCTGAAGATAAAAAAAAAAAAAAAAAAAACCCTCCCAGATAACAACAACATGCATTGGCTCAAACTGAGCCTGCTTAAAAAACCCTATGTTGAGGCTCCAAGGAGGAGCAACAGGTTCAGTTTTTAAACACAGACCTGATTCTGACCAGGGCCTGAACAAAACTTCAACATCTGATAAATCTGCCAGACGTTTGAGCAAAAAATGAACAGTGCAGAAATCTGACCCTTCAGAGTACTGACTAACAAATCCTTCTCCAGGCCATCCTGAAGAAAAGATAAAATTCTGTGAATCCTCAACCGACTCTAGCTTTGCACCAAACATAGTATATACACCATACCTTATGGTAAATCCTGCAAGAGACAGGATTACGAGCCTGAGGCATAGTATGAATAACTGCCTCAGAAACCACATGTAGACAGGACTAGACGTTCAAACTCCAAGAAAACAGCTTCAGAGATTCTAGATTTGAATGGAGGAATGGACCCTGAATTAGAAGGTCGTTCCTCAGAAGTAACCTCCAAGGTGGAACAGAAGTAACGTCCAAGGAGGATGACACTCCCCCAGATTCGTGAACCAGGTACTGCGAGGCCAGGCAGGAGCCAAGTGATCACAGATGCTCTCTCCTGAATGATACGAGCACACAAGGAATATATCAGCGCTAATCTACAATCAGATCTCTCCAAGATGTATACCAGAAGAAAAAATTAATCACAAAAAAAATATATATATATAAATAATAATAATAATAATAATAATAATACTGTAGATATATGAATGAATACTGAATGATACGAGCAATGAGTCGTGGAAAGAGAGCAAACAGAGGAAAACAGGTATGCTAGACCGAAAATCCAAGGAACCGCCAAAGTATCTATTACAGCGGCTTAAGGATTTCTTGTCCTAGATCCGTACTTTGGAAGCCTGGTGTTTTTTTTTGAGGCGCCATCAGATCAAACTCCGGAACCCCCCACCTGAGGGTTATGCTGAAGAACACTTCTGGATGGAGAGCACACTCCCCGGGAAGAACCACCTCCAAAAATGTCCACTCCTAGAATGTGGATGGCAGATAGAAGACAACCGTGCGCTTCTGTCCACTGCAGAATGTGAGTCACCTCCTTAATTTGTCAAGGAACTCAAAGTTCCTCCCTGGTGGTTGATGTAAACCACTGAGGCGATGTAGTCCTACTGGAATCTGATAAACCAGACTAAAAGATAATTGAGGCCAAGCTGCAAGGCATTGAAGATTGCACTCAACTCAAGGAAGAGAAGACTCCTCCCAAGACACAAACCCTGAGCTGTTAGAGAGCCCCAAACTGCTCCCCAGCCTACCAGGCTGGCGTCCTTAGACACACTCACTCAGGAGATCTCCAGAAGCAAGAGCCCTGAGATAGATGATCCGGGGGTGTGTGTGAGTGAGAGAGACAGACTCTTGTAAGGGGATCCAGATCTACCCTCTACAATAAATATGAATGGTCTCCGTTCCATTGACTAAGCATGCATAGTTGTAGAGGTCTCAGATGGAATCGAGCAAAAGGAATGATGTCCATGGAAGCAAACATCAGACCAAATCACCTCCAAGCATTAAGTCACTGATGGACGAATAGCAGACTGGAGAGAAAGGTACGAAGTAGGGCTGCACGATTAACTGCACATGTGGTTTTAAACCGCGATTAATCGCCGCAGTTTAAAAACAGCGAGAGTACACTATTTTAATGAAGAAAAAAAAACACACATTCTTTATTCTTCATGAAAACGGAGGCGGAGAGGGAGGATGAGAGGCGGACCAGGGTGCGGCCGTGGGCGGACCTGAGAATGCCTGCATAAACGGCCATTTTTGCCGAGTGTGTGGCAGCAACTGGCTTTCATCCTGCAGTCATCTGGGAGTAGTGTGGCAGTGGTCAAGCGTTGGGACAGCTCAAAGTTGTGAGCAATAAAGTATTAAAAAGAAATTAAAACTTTTAAAGTGCACTTTTTTTTCTGTGATGCATGTGAAATTGTGAATGTAAACATTGAGATTTAGATAACATGTTTGTTCATTAAGGGTTGTACTTGCTACTACTACTTGCTCGTAGGATGTATTGCTTTGTGAATTTATATTATTTATGTTACACATAAAATAATATATTTTACTACTACAGAACAGTCTCTAGCTCTACTTCATCATCAGAATATAGAGGATGATCATGATATAGATAATGAGTTACTTTTTAATAGATAGTGATTTAGATTCCCAGAAGATAGATCATCAATCTCCTTAACAGTACACAGTGGTGCAGTCAGTGCACATATTTTTGTTTTTTATATTTTTCCTCTAATTTTAAATAGTTAATTTTATATTTACATTACCATTACCCTTATTATACCAGTTTGCAGTCCAGTAGTGTACCATAACACAAATAATTTTTAATAAATAATCAAAAAAAGATCTTATTATATTAGTTTACGTTCCCAAATAAGTTATATTGGTTTAATAATATGTTTATTTATGGATGGATGCATTGCTGCAGCAAGTGCAAATAAAGTAATATTTTTTTTTATTTAAAAAAAAATAATAATTCTAACGTTTTATTGTAGCTCAGCCTCTGCAATTAATGCAAGTCAGATTTTTTTTTTTAACCTTTTAAAGCCGTTATGCCGTTCCATTCCGTCATAATTAGACTGGGCTTTAAAGCCGTTATGACGGAATGGAACGTCATAACGGCTGTCCTGAAGCCTTCTGTGCTTCAGGGATTTAATCGCGGTCTGGAGGGCGTTCCTAGGATTGTAGGGACGCCCCCCAGATGCGATCCAATAATTGAAATCTCGCGATCGTATGCACGATCGCGTAGTTTCAATTTGTCTACATCGGAACAGTTGTTCCGATGTAGGCACTTTAACCCTGTCACGAAAGGGTTAATCATTGATGCTAGGCTAGTGCTGTAACAACAAAAAAAATCATTAATGGTTAATGCATTTTGGTAAGCAAAAAATATCAAAATTAGCATGATGCTTAAATGTGCAAGCAATGCATTCATTGTGTCAAGTCTGCAATGTCCTATTAACTGTCCATGTGCATTGTGCAGCCACAAAATAGCAGCCCTAAGTACGCCTAACCAATTGTGTTTAAGAAAAAATAAATAAATAGCTAAGCTAATAAAATATAAGTCAATTTAATTTCAAATGTTGCTTAAAATAGCATGGATGCCATGCTCTACTGCTCTTGATTCAGAACACAAAACAAATTAATTAAATGTAGAAAAAAAAGTGTTTTTTTTACTTTTGTGTCCCTCCCAGTCCATTACTGTTTCTGACTGTGTTGTTGACACAATGAACAAACACAACAGTCAGAAACAGTAATGGACTGGGAGGGACACAAAAGTAAAAAAAACACTTTTTTTATACATTTCAAATTTTCATTCATTGATTTTGTCTTTCCAAAAAGTAGAACTTGTCTCCCTCCCACCACCGCCTTATTCTAAAAATCTTTTGTGTTTATTGTTCAACCAACAGCAAATACTGCCTGACAGTGCCTGTGTCATCTACTCAAGTTCACCAAAATCAGCCAACAGCTGTGGTTCCAGATTGCATCCTGTTTCTTCTTCTACAACAGCAAGTTCATCCACACATCCTGCAGCCTGTTTCTTCTTCTACACCAGCAAGTTCATCCACACATCCTGCAGCCTGTTTCTTCTTCTACACCAGCAAGTTTATCCACACATCCTGCAGCCTGTTTCTTCTTCTACACCAGCAAGGTCATCCACATCCTAATGCAGCCTGTTTCTTCTTCTACAACAGCAAGGTCATCCACATCCTAATGCAGCCTGTTTCTTCTTCTACAACAGCAAGGTCATCCACATCCTAATGCAGCCTGTTTCTTCTTCTACAACAGCAAGTTCATCCACACATCCTGCAGCCTGTTTCTTCTTCTACAACAGCAAGTTCATCCACACATCCTGCAGCCTGTTTCTTCTTCTACAACAGCAAGGTCATCCACATCAAAGTGCATCCTGTTTCTTCTTCTACAACAGCAAGGTCATCCACACACATTCTGCAGCCTGTTTCTTCTTCTACAACAGCAAGGTCATCCACATCAAAGTGCAGCCTGTTTCTTCTTCTACAACAGCAAGGTCATCCACACACATTCTGCAGCCTGTTTCTTCTTCTACAACAGCAAGGTCATCCACATCCTAGTGCAGCCTGTTTCTTCTTCTACAACAGCAAGGTCATCCACATCATAGTGCAGCCTGTTTCTTCTTCTACAACAGCAAGGTCATCCACATCATAGTGCAGCCTGTTTCTTCTTCTACAACAGCAAGGTCATCCACATCATAGTGCAGCCTGTTTCTTCTTCTACAACAGCAAGGTCATCCACATCATAGTGCAGCCTGTTTCTTCTTCTACAACAGCAAGGTCATCCACATCATAGTGCAGCCTGTTTCTTCTTCTACAACAGCAAGGTCATCCACATCATAGTGCAGCCTGTTTCTTCTTCTACAACAGCAAGGTCATCCACATCATAGTGCAGCCTGTTTCTTCTTCTACAACAGCAAGGTCATCCACACATCCTGCAGCCTGTTTCTTCTTCTACAACAGCAAGGTCATCCACATCCTAGTGCAGCCTGTTTCTTCTTCTACAACAGCAAGGTCATCCACATCATAGTGCAGCCTGTTTCTTCTTCTACAACAGCAAGGTCATCCACATCATAGTGCAGCCTGTTTCTTCTTCTACAACAGCAAGGTCATCCACATCATAGTGCAGCCTGTTTCTTCTTCTACAACAGCAAGGTCATCCACATCATAGTGCAGCCTGTTTCTTCTTCTACAACAGCAAGGTCATCCACACATCCTGCAGCCTGTTTCTTCTTCTACAACAGCAAGGTCATCCACATCCTAGTGCAGCCTGTTTCTTCTTCTACAACAGCAAGGTCATCCACACATCCTGCAGCCTGTTTCTTCTTCTACAACAGCAAGTTCATCCACACATCCTGCAGCCTGTTTCTTCTTCTACAACAGCAAGGTCATCCACATCCTAGTGCTGCCTGTTTCTTCTTCTACAACAGCAAGGTCATCCACACACATTCTGCAGCCTGTTTCTTCTTCTACAACAGCAAGGTCATCCACACACATTCTGCAGCCTGTTTCTTCTTCTACAACAGCAAGGTCATCCACACCCTAGTGCAGCCTGTTTCTTCTTCTACAACAGCAAAGTCACCCTGCAGGTGCACTGCAACTCTAAAAGCCTGTGTCTTCTACAACAGCAAGGTCAGCCATTCAGCCAGCGTCTTCTACAACAGAAAGGTCAGTCATCCATAGCGAGTGTTTTCTACAACAGCAAGGTCAGTGCTTGTGTATTCTACAACTGCAAGGTCAGTCTCCTCCGGTGAAAGCCAGTGTTGCCTCAGTCTAAATAAACATGAATATGAGCAACCCCATTGTTGTCGTCTTTAAAGTTTATATTCAAATAATTTCAAGTGCATAAGCCTGTGGTCTCTTGTCTCTTCTTAATCAAGGTGACTGCATCATCATTAAGTTAAGCAAGCCCATTGTTTTCTTTATATTCTAGATCTAGACCAAGTACAAGCCTGTGGTCTCTTGTCTCAATCCAGGTGATGCCACTGCATCATCAAGCCCATTGTTGTATTCTTTCTTTCTATTCAAGTGCAGCTAGCCTGTGTTCTCTTCAATCGAGGTTACTGCATCATCAATCCCATTGTTGTCTTTCTATTCAAGTGCAGCAAGCCACTGTGTTCTCTACTTCTCTTCAATAAAGGTGCCTGCATCATAGCACTATCAGCCTATTTTTTTCTTCTTTAAAGTGCAGCAAACCTGTGTTCTCTCTTCAATCAAGGTGACTGCTTAATCAAGCGAGCCCATTGTTGTCATCTTTATATTCAAGTGCAGAAAGCCAGTGTTCTCTACTTCTCTTCAATCAAGGTGACTGCATCATAGCACTAAGTATCAGCCTATTTTTTTCTTCTTTAAAGTGCAGCAAGGCTGTGTTCTCTCTTCAATCAAGGTGCACTGACTGCTTAAAGGACCAGTCAACACAGTAGATTTGCATAATCAACAAATGCAAGATAACAAGACAATGCAATAGCACTTAGTCTGAACTTCAAATGAGTAGTAGTTTTTTTTTCTGACAATTTTAAAAGTTATATATTTTTCCACTCCCCCTGTGCCATGTGACAGCCATCAGCCAATCACAAATGCATACACGTACCATGTGACAGCCATCAGCCATTCACAAATACATACACACTTATTCTTGCACATGCTCAGTAGGAGCTGGTGACTCAAAGTTAAAAAAAAAAAAAAAAAAAAAAAAAACTGTGCACATTTAGTTAATGGAAATTAATTGGAAAGTTGTTTAAAATAGCATGCTTTATCTGAATAATGAAAGTTTAATTTTGATTGAGTGTCCCTTTAATCAAGCCCATCGTTGTCTTCTTTATTTTCAAGTGCAGGTAGCCTGTTTTCTCTTCAATCAAGGTGACTGCATCATCAATCCCATTGTTGTCTTTATATTCAAGTTCAGCAAGCCAGTGTGTTCTCTACTTCTCTTCAATCAAGGTGACTGCATCATAGCACTGTCAGCCTATCTTTTTCTTCTTTAAAGTGCAGCTAGCCTGTTTTCTCTCTTCAATCAAGGTGACTGCATCATATAGAACATTGTTGTCCTCTCTTTATATTCAAGACTTTCAAGTGCCTGTGGTCTCTTGTCTTAATTGCAACAGAAGCATATCATCCATTCTTTAATTATTAATCAAAATAAATTGTGCGGTTCTAATCAAAAATCTTTAAGAAGCTTTTTTTAAGACTGCATCCGCTGCGCCATCTCTGCAACTTAAAGAAGTTATACTAGCATCATCAGAGCTAAGCTAACTGTATTATCAAGGCCATTCAATAGTTCTCTGTCTTTGTATTCAAGTGCAAGACTGTGGTCTAGTCCATTTGTGCCACGGTTGCCAGTGACACCTGACCCTACTGATATTGGCAGTGTGTGCGGTAGTATAATCTCATTTTTTGTGCCAGCTGGTATTGCGTGGTACATAAAATTCAAGATGATTTCTGAAGAGCTGTCTGTGTCCAGAAATAACGACGATGATGAAAATGATGTTGCTACAGAATTGTTGGTGCCAAAGAAAAGTAAATTTATGCTTACCTGATAAATTGATTTCTTCTATGATACGACGAGTCCACGGATTCATCCTTTACTTGTGGGATATTATCCTCCTGCTAAGAGGAAGTGGCAAAGAGCACCACAGCAGAGCTATCTATATAGCTCCTCCCTTGACTCCACCCCCCAGTCATTCGACCGAAGGTATAGGAAGAAAAAGGAGAAACTAAAAGGTGCAGAGGTGACAAGTTTTAAATCAAAAAATATAATCTGTCTTAAATTGACAGGGCGGGCCGTGGACTCGACGTATCATAGAAGAAATCAATTTATCAGGTAAGCATAAATTTACTTTTCTTTTATAAGATACGACGAGTCCACGGATTCATCCTTTACTTGTGGGATACAATACCAAAGCTACAGGACACGGATGAACGGGAGGGACAAGACAGATACCTGAACAGAAGGCACCACTGCTTGAAGAACTTTTCTCCCAAAAATAGCCTCCGAAGAAGCAAGAGAGTGTCAAATTTGTAAAATTTGGAAAACGTATGAAGGGAAGATCAAGTCGCAGCCTTACAAATCTGTTCAACAGAAGCATCGTTTTTAAAAACCCATGTGGAAGCCACCGCTCTAGTAGAATGAGCTGTAATCCTTTCAGGAGGCTGCTGTCCAGCAGTCTCGTATGCCAAACGGATGATGCTTTTCAGCCAAAAAGAAAGAGGTAGCCGTAGCTTTTTGACCTCTACGCTTTCCAGAATAGACAACAAACAGAGAAGATGTTTGCCGGACATCCTTGGTCGCTTGTAAGTAAAACTTCAAGGCACGAACAACGTCCAAGTTATGCAACAGACGCTCCTTCTTAGAAGAAGGGTTAGGACACAGAAAGAACAACAATTTCCTGATTAATATTCTTATTAGAAACAACCTTAGGAAGGAATCCAGGTTTGGTACGCAAAACCACCTTATTAGAATGGAAAATAAGATAAGGCGAGTCGCATTGTAATGCAGATAGTTCAGAAACTCTTCGAGCAGAAGAGCTAGCAACTAAAAACAGAACTTTCCAAGATAGAAGCTTAATATCTATGGAATGCATAGGTTCAAACGGAACCCCTTGAAGAACTTTGAGAACTAAATTCAAACTCCATGGCGGAGCAACAGGTTTAAACACAGGCTTAATTCTAACCAAAGCCTGACAAAATGACTGAACGTCTGGGACATCTGCCAGACGCTTGTGCAGTAAGATTAACAAAGCAGATATCTGTCCCTTTAAGGAACTAGCTGATAACCCCTTCTCCAATCCTTCTTGGAGAAAGGACAAAATCCTAGGAATCCTGATCTTACTCCATGAGTAGCCTTTGGATTCGCACCAATAAAGATATTTACGCCATATCTTATGGTAAATTTTCCTAGTGACAGGCTTTCGAGCCTGAATCAAGGTATCTATGACCGACTCAGAGAATCTCCGCTTAGATAAAATCAAGCGTTCAATCTCCAGGCAGTCAGCCGCAGAGAAACTAGATTTGGATGTTGGAACAGACCCTGAATGAGAAGGTCCTGTCTCAGTGGCAGTTTCCACGGTGGCAGAGATGAAATTTCCACCAGATCTGCATACCAAGTCCTGCGTGGCCATGCAGGTGCTATCAAAATTACCGAAGCCCTCTCCTGTTTGATTATGGCAATCAGACGAGGAAGGAGAAAACACATAAGCCAGGTTGAACGACCACAGTACTGCTAGAGCATCTATCAGTACTGCTTGATGATCCCTTGATCTGGACCCGTAACAAGGAAGTTTGGCATTCTGACGAGATGCCATCAGATCCAATTCTGGTGTGCCCCATTGATGAATCAATTGTGCAAACACCTCCAGATGGAGCTCCCACTCCCCCGGATGAAAAGTCTGACGACTGAGAAAATCCCCTTCCCAGTTCTCCACTCCTGGGATATAGATTGCTGATAGATGGCAAGAGTGAGTCTCCGCAAAAAATTGGGAATAGACAACTAGCGCCTAGATGAGTTTACCTGCTACACTATAAACAGACCCCCTTATAAGGTCCTAAAGAAAATGCAATATAAAGAATTTGTATAGGAGCGACAAAGGCTAAGGTAAACAACAGGTAAATAATCCAACAACACCACTAATTTTCTTTGGGTGTGCCTAAGTAATACTCCACCAACAAGGTTCTTAAAACAGTGGTTTCATTTACATATAGTAAAAACATTAAGAACAATTAGTTAAAAAAAAACTTTTCTATGAATGGAATAAGCACCAGAGATCAAGATCTATATTTAATCTATATACAGAACAAATCTAACTATCAGTATAGATCAAACTTGTGAAGTTTGAGGATCAATCAATAAGTAGTTGAATAATTAGTTGGATAATTTTCTCATATCCCAGAGATAATAACGGCTTAAACGTATTACATACAAACGTGAAATGAAATAAAGTGATAACCCAACTGTGGGAAAAATGCTTATGTGAAAGAAAATAAAAAATCTGTAAGAAAAAAATAAAAAATCTGTAAGAAAAAATTGTGAATAAAAAAAACATAATTTATGCTTACCTGATAAATTTATTTCTCTTGTGATGTATCGAGTCCACGGATTCATCCTTACTTGTGGGATATTCTCCTCCCCTACAGGAAGTGGCAGAGAGAGCACCCACAGCAGAGCTGCCTATATAGCTCCCCCCTTAGCTCCACCCTCCAGTCATTCGACCGAAGGCTAGAAAGAAAAAGGAGAAACTATAGGGTGCAGTGGTGACTGAAAGTTTAAAAATAAAAATATATATATATATGCCAGTCTTAATAAACAGGGCGGGCCGTGGACTCGATACATCACAAGAGAAATAAATTTATCAGGTAAGCATAAATTATGTTTTCTCTTGTAAGATGTATTGAGTCCACGGATTCATCCTTACTTGTGGGATACCAATACCAAAGCTTTAGGACACAGATGAAGGGAGGGACAAGACAGGGACCTTAATCGGAAGGCACCACTGCTTGTAGAACCTTTCTACCAAAAATAGCCTCTAAAGAAGCAAAAGTATCAAATTTGTAAAATTTGGAAAAAGTATGAAACGAAGACCAAGTCGCCGCATTACAAATCCGTTTAACAGAAGCCTCATTTTTAAAAGCCATGTGGAAGCCACAGCTCTAGTAGAATGCGCAGTAATTCTTTCAGGAGACTGTTGGCCAGCAGTCTCATAAGCCAAACGGATGATGCTTTTCAGCCAAAAGGAAAGAGAGGTAGCCGTAGCCGCCTGACCTCTCCGCTTACCAGAATAAACAACAAACAATGAAGATGTTTGACGGAAATCTTTAGTTGCTTGTAAGTAGAACTTTAAAGCACGAACCACATCAACATTGTGCAACAGACGTTCCTTCTTTGACGAAGAATTAGGACACAGTGAAGGAACAACAATCTCTTGATTGATATTCTTATAAGAAACAACCTTAGGAAGAAACCCAGGTTTGGTACGCAAAACCACCTTATCTGCATGGAAAATAAGATAAGGGGAATCACACTGTAAAGCATATAGCTCAGAAACTCTTCGAGCCGAAGAGATAGCTACTAAAAACAAAACTTTCCAAGATAGAAGCTTAATATCCATGGAATGCATAGGTTCAAACGGAACACCTTGAATAACTTTAAGAACTAAATTTAGGCTCCATGGCGGAGCAACAGGTTTAAATACAGGCTTGATTCTGACCAAAGCCTGACTAAATGCTTGAACGTCTGGGACATCTGCCAGACGTTTGTGTAGAAGAATAGACAAAGCAGATATTTGTCCTTATAAGGAACTAGCTGATAATCCCTTCTCCAAACCTTCTTGGAGAAAAGACAATATTCTAGGAATCCTAATCTTACTCCACGAGTAACCTTTGGATTCACACCAATAAAGATATTTGCGCCAAATCTTATGATAGATCTTCCTGGTGACAGGCTTTCTAGCCTGAATCAGGGTATCAATGACCGACTCAGAGAAACCACGCTTTGATAGAATCAGGCGTTCAATCTCCAAGCAGTCAGACGCAGAGAAATTAGATTTGGATGCGTGAACAGACCTTGGATTAGAAGGTCCTGCCTCATTGGCAGAGTCCATGGTAGAACCGAGGACATGTCCACTAAGTCTGCATACCAAGTCCTGTGGCCACGCAGGTGCTATCAGAATCACCAAAGCTCTCTCCTGCTTTATTCTGGCAACCAGACGTAGGAAGGAGAGGAAATACATAGGCCAGATTGAAGGACCAAGGCACTGCTAGAGCATCTATCAGTACCGCCTTGGGATCCCGGGACCTGGACCCGTAACAAGAAAGTTTGGCATTCTGACGGGACGCCATCAGATCCAATTCTGGTGTGCCCCATAGCCGAATCAGCTGGGCAAATACCTCCGGATG